>NC_133652.1:122420548-122711324 GCF_009905375.1 Apium graveolens
AAAGCTCTTTCCTTTTGTTTGAGCAAATCAAAATACTTCTTTTTGTAATCAACTTGCTCAAATTTCTTTTTCTCAGAATTTGGCTTCCTACACTCACTTGCAAAGTGTCCACTAATGCCACAGTTGTAACATTTGAACTTTGATTTGTCCATCATGTTTTTGTTTGGCTTAGTGAACTTTGTGTTTTTCCTGAACTTCATTTTTGCAAACCTCCTGGACAGAAAGGCCAAATGTTCTTGAATATCATCAGATTCATCCTGACTGGAATTGTCTTCATCCTCAGCAACTTGCTCTTTACCCTTGCTTGATTCTGATTTGCTTGTGCCAATTTTGAGACTTGGCATTGTCTTCTCCTCATTCCTGGC
This sequence comes from Apium graveolens, assembly GCF_009905375.1. Lineage (NCBI taxonomy): Eukaryota > Viridiplantae > Streptophyta > Magnoliopsida > Apiales > Apiaceae > Apium > Apium graveolens. Next base: position 122,420,914 of record NC_133652.1, read on the forward strand.
TTCCATCTTCTCACTGTCAGCTACAAGAGCAACTGTTCCTCCTTTTCTCTTCCCCTTTTCCAACAGCTCATCCTACTCCATTTCAAGTTCATAAGTCTTCAGAATTCCATATAATCTTTCAAGTGTGAAGTTCTTATAATCTTGAGAATTTCTCAAAGAGACAGTCATGGGCTTCCATTCCTTTGGCAGAGACCTAAGAAATTTTAAGTTGGAATCCTTGACTTGGTACACTCTACCATACAGCTTCAATCCATTCAACAGTTTCTGAAACCTGTTGAAGGTATCATTTAATGATTCACCTTCTTCAAAGTGAAAATATTCATACTGTTGAATAAGAAGCCGCATCTTGTTCTCTCTGACCTGCTCAGTACCTTCACAGATGATTTGTACAGTATCCCAAACTTCCTTTGCAGTTTGGCTATTGATGACATTGTCAAACATATCTTGATCTAAGCCAATAAACAAGATGTTCATGGCTCTCTTATCCTTGCGGATTTCTTCCATGTCTTCAATAGTCCATTCTGCTTTTGGCTTGGGAATGGACTGTCCAACAGCAACTGTTGCAGTAGCAGCTGTGGCTACTTTGTGAGGGATGTGAGGACCATTTTCAATACAGTTGATGTAGCTTTCATCTTGAGAAAGAAGATGTAAATGCATCTTCACTTTCCAGTGATGATAATTATCTTTTTCCAGGACTGGGATCTTTACACCAATATCCTTCCTACTCATGATGGTAGCAGGAGGATTCTTCTGTGCACTCATGATGTTAGCAGAATAGATCTTTAAACTCTTTGTATGTTAAGAGCTTGCATTGATACCAATTGTTATTCCCAGTGGACTAACAATGAGATTTACAGAAGGGGGGTTGAATGTAAATCTCAAAACTTTTTTAAGTTTTGAGCAGTTTCTAAGGCTAAGTGTTTGAGTGATCAAATGTGTGTGAATTGCTTGAAGCTGATGCAGACAGATATATATTCAAACACAAATGTAATGAGCACAAAGAACTTAAAAACTTTTCTGGTGGATTTGTTGTTCCACCAGAGATGTGTTATTTCAGAAAATCCGTGATTCAAAGAATTAAATCACAGCTGCTTCCTAGTACAAACTAGATGATTTTCTCTTTTGATATTTCTAAACAGCTCAGGAAAATTCATATCTAATTACTAGCTGCTACTTGGTTTATATATCACCAAGTTTACAAGTGAAGACAAACTGTAAAATACAATTGAAAAGATTCTTCACATGTTTCTTCTTCATTTCTCTATCCAATGCAATCTAGGATAATCTGTAAATCTTTGAATACTTCCTTGTTTGCATCAGAATGGAAATGCTGCATTTTCTTGATTCCTCCTAGAGGCTTCCACATTCCAGTGTGTCTCTGTCAACCCATGTGCCTCTGTCAGCTTGTGAATTGTCACTATCAACTGCTAATGAACTAAGCATCCGTTGATGCCTTATCCGTTGAGGCTTTATCCGTTGAAGCTTTATCCGTTGATGCATTATCAGTTGAAGTCTTTATCCGTTGAAGCACTTATCTGTTGATGGATATTATCCATTGAAGCATTAGAGACATCCGTTGAAGCTTTGTTTCTTATCCGTTGAAGGTCTTCAATATCCGTTGACACTTCTTCACTTATACAAAATTACAAGGCATGAAATATTTACAATTAGCCCTCCTATTTGTATATCCATTAGTAGTCAACATGACTGATTTTTTTCTAACAACATCTAAGAATTACAGCTTGAAACCAGAGAGTGAAATGTGCTATAATACTAAACTTATTGCTAAGTAAAGTTACTCCTTCAACGGATAGCCAAGATGGTCTTATCCGTTGAGGCTACAAACACTAGATTTCTACTTAAGTGTTTTGCTTAACTTATCATCAAACTAATACACATATTCCTAACAATTATATGTTATATGTGATTTGTTGGTTGACTGTCGGTCTCTATATTCGATGTGTACTTGTTTATTGCATAACTTTCAATCCGTTAATCGGATTTGGGTGAAACGAAGGGTAGATAGAAGTATGTGTTGAATAGAATCGTATGAGTTGATTATTGATAGATGCTTATGACATGTGAGCAGAAGAGGAAAAACGTAGGAAAGGGAAACAGGTAGTTGAGGAGTAAGGCGGTTGAGATTGGAAGCGAGTACAGTGTAGTAAGCTAACACCAGGCAAGTGTTCTGAACTTTCTCGAGATATTGTAGTAATTGATAGTCCTGTTCTAAATTGCAAGTGCTTTGAAGCACTAAAACCCAAACCTTGATTCCAATTTTGATCTTGAGCCGTAAACCTTATTCTTTCTAAGCCATTGATTATTGCAAACCCGAATACGAACCTCAAGCACACGATACTACTCTACAAATACATACAAACTAAATACCGAACACTGAATCGAATTACCTACACACTCAAACCATTGTATCCTATGCTTTGAAAGGAAAAATCCTTGAAACCTTGAAACACTGATTCCTTTGTTATCCAATTCTTTCATTACCCAACAGCTAAGCTTTGAAAATGCCATATTGATCCTCACGAACACTGAAACCATTTCATTATGAAACATCCAATATTGTTAATGATCCTGTTTATTGTTTATTATTGCTTATTTTGTTATTATATTAGAATTGGATTGTTTTTATAAAATTGTGGACCAGATTCGTGGTCAGACCATATGATGGTCAAGTTAGGCCAATATGTGCCTTGGATCCAGTAGTTAGAGCAATGCTGTGTGCTTTGCTCGGGGTTAGTACGTGACTGATCAGCAGCCTAACCTTGGTTTTTAAAATGAAAGTATAATGTCCAATTCTAAATCATAATTCATTGTTCACTTGATATCGTAACCATTTTCACCTGATGATCATTATTCTCAGTTTTGTCATTGTGACTTGCTGAGCTAGTTAGCTCATTTGTGCGATGTTGTTTATGTTCTTTTCCAGTTAAGAAGGAACAGGTTGGTAACGAGGATCCCCAGTCCAGCGCGAGAGCTAAGGGTTCAGGTTGATCGAGCTGAGCTAGTAGGCTTTTTTTGGGATAATATAAGTTTGTAAAAGTTTGTAATAATGTTTAATACTCAGTTCTGAGTTTGGATAGTTGGGTTTTGAACGGTTTGTGATATAAGTGTGTGTTCGGCTTGTGTGCATACTTTAACCTGTTGCGGTCCGTGGTAGTTGGTAAGTAGGGTCACTGCATATTATTATTATCTTTATTATTGTTATAAGCAGGTTATAAATAAGGTGTGTGTGTGGACCCCAAACTTCTGACCCGAGTTTGGAGGGCGATACAATAGAGTCTATCCAAAGAAATCTCACTCAGATCTCTAGCTTCTCTTATGGCAGTGATTCTATATTCAAGATGAGTTGGCAGTGTAAAAAGAAACTTTTTATTGACCTCCCTGATTGAATAATATTTTCCATTTATGTTCATACTCAGAGGTTAGGATCTCCAACTTGTTCTCCCTAACTTCCTCTGTACCTTCATTAATCACCTCAATAGTTTCCCAGATGTGTTTGGAATTTTTACAGTTCATCACATGTCTGTTTATCAAGGGATCGATGGAATCAACTAAAATTAACTGAAGGCTGGCATCCAAGGAGGCTTCTTCTTTTTCAGCAGGAGAAAAATCCTCAGGCTCTTTTGGATAGGTTTTAGATTTGGTAATCACAATATCATCTACTATCACCTCTGGTTCAATAACCATCGGAGTTTTTGGACCCTTCTTTAACAAGTTCAGATATTTAGGATTTGTAACTTGTAAAAACAAGAGCATCTTCTTCTTCCTCATGATATAATTTTCTTTATCAAATAGTGGAATTTTAACGGTTCCAACTTTTTGTGAAGTCATTATAAATTTTTGAATAAATAAGAATTCAAGGAGTTGAAAAATCACAAAAGTCTAGGATCTTGATTTGTTCGTTAATCAGAAGGCTCTGATACAAATTGTTAGGTCCCAATGTGTTTGTAGAAGGGGGGTTGAATACAAACAATACCGTATCATCGAATTTAGTGCGGAATAAAAATTGAAACAAAATTTAAGTTAAATAAAAATATTATTAAACTTGAAAGGTGTTACAATAATGGTATCGATTACAAGGGATTAATCTCAAATTAATTATCACAAATCTAGAATAAATTCGACATGAACTTTTTTTATTTTTGCAATAAAAAGATTCAAATGCTAAACGCAATTTGAGATTAAGTTCTAGGGATTATGATCCGCTAGATAGTTACACAAGAACAAGAGAATGATTTCTAGTGGTTTGGATTTAACTTTACTAACTAGAAATTGTTGATCTTGAATTTGCAGTTGAAGGATGAAATATTTTCTGCTCTGCTTTTCTTTTTGTTCTTGGTTGTTTGACTTCTGTTGCTTTTCTTCTTTTATAATTCATTCAACAGACCTACTTGAACTGGCAAGACAATCAGTTAATTGGAATGACAATCGGCAAGACAATCCATTGAGCTAGCAAGACAATCTGTTGAACCACTATGACTTTCGGTGATACAATTGAATGAACTAGCAAGACTATCAAAATGAACTGGCAAGACATTCCTCCACCCAGTATAACTTTCGGTGAGACTATTGAAAATGGCCTGGTATGACAATCGGTATGACAATCCAGATTGTCATGCTAGTTCAATTTCAATTGTCTTGCTGAATTAAAACTGATTTTAATCCAATTAAAATTCTGAAATTCTTAATATTAATTCAGAATTAATTAATCAATTAATTCAATTAATCAATAAATTAATCTTTGCAGATATAATTTATTTTCTTAATTAAATTATATGACTTAATTAATTAATAGAGAATTAATACTAATCTTGAGCAGCAACAACTCTTCTGAAAATCTTCTGAAAATTATGAATCAATTCCACCACTTCAATGTTGACACTCGATGTACTGTCTGGTTCGTGAGTGACTAACTTCCATGACGTTTCTTCATGTCTTGACTTTGACACTTTGATTTTCTTCAGATTAAATCCTTGTAATTCTCTGATACCCTGACGAGATCTCTGTCACTTGATTAAATCCACAATCTTGATTTGTATCACTGAGGCTTGATCAATTTCTTGAACTTCTTCCAGTGAAGTAATTCCTCAAGTCTGTAGATGAACCTTATTTCTGAATCCTTTGATAGATGTTACTTTGTGAGATCTCTTTGACGGTAGATCCACTATTTACTTATTACATTCTTATTTGAGTTGAGTTAAATCCTCGAGTATACAAATAGGCTATGACATATGCCTTACATCTAGCGAGGGTGTATGCATACGCGTTCTCGTACTCGTAAGAGAACACTGGATAAAGCCGAGGAAGAACTTATGGTAGTTCGTAAGGAAGTTTTTGAGGAAGAAAAGAAGGTAAAAGAAGAAGAGAAAGTTGAAGAGCCAGTTGTAGTAGCTATGGGTGATCAAGCAGAAAATCCGAAGGCTTTGATGGACTATTCTAAGCCTAAGATTAATGACATTCAGTCCAGCATCATCAGACCAGCCATCAGGGCTAACACTTTTGAGATCAAGTCAAGCACGATCCAGATGATACAGAACTCAGTTCAGTTTGGGGGTTCTCCAACTGAAGACCCCAACATGCACACTAGGGATTTCATCGAGATCTGTGACACTTTCAAATTCAATGATGTGACTGAAGATGCTATCAAGCTATGACTCTTCCCATTCTCTTTGAGGGACAAGGCTAAGTGCTAATTACACTCTCTACCAGCAGGGTCTATCATAACTTGGGAAGATCTTGCTCAAAAGTTTCTCACTAAATTCTTCCCCATGGCAAAGACTGCAGCAATCAGGAATGCTCTTACCCAGTTTGCACAACAAACTGGAGAATCTTTGTGTGAGGCTTGGGATCGATATAAGAAGATGCTAAGGAAGTGCCCACACCATGACATGCCTGATTGGATGATTATTAACTGCTTCTACAATGAATTGGGTCCTACTTCTAGGCCCATGCTTGAGGCAGCATCAGGAGGAGCCTTGTGGGCTAAGAGCTACGATGAAGCCTATGAACTTATTGAACTAATGGCTGCCAATGAGTACCAGAATCCTTCCCAGAGAATGACTCAGGGGAATGTAGCAAGAATTCTGGAGTTGGATACAACAACTGCTATCGCTGCCCAACTTAAGGCTTTGACAATGAAGGTGGACACTTTGGCTAATTATGGAGTTAATCAAATCACTAGTGTCTGTGAGCTTTGTGCTGGTGCCCATGAGACTGATCAGTGCGCAATTTCTAGTGAATTAGCTCAGTTTGTGAGCAACTTCCAGCGATCGCAACAACCTGTGCCTGCCACCTATCATCCTAGCAACCGCAATCATCCTAATTTCAGTTGGAGCAACGCTCAGAATGCGGTGTAACAGCCTTATCAGCAGTATCCAGCTAAGTAGTACAACCCCCCTGGTTTTCAGCAACCGCAGTATGCACCAAGACAACAACTCCAGCTGCAACCAGCTAATGAAAAATCTGAATTTGAGGAGTTGAAGCTTATGTGCAAGAGTCAAGCTGTTTCTATCAAGACATTGGAAAATAAAATTGGGCAAATTTCCAATGCCTTGCTAAATCATCAACCTGGTACATTGCCTAGTGACACTGAAGTGCCAGGAAAGAAGGAAGCTAAGGAGCATGTAAAGGCAATCACTTTGAGGTCTGGGAAGGTTGCAAACCCCGAACAAACTCTAAAGTTGACTGAAGAAGCTGGGGCTGAGAAAGAAGCAAAGCAGCAGGATGAAGAAGTGGAACCAAGGAAGACTACTGTTGAGCACACTCCGCCTGAGGGTAATACAGGGGAGAAACAGATCTATCCTCCATCGCCTTTTCCTAAGCGGCTGTAGAAGAAAAAGATGGACAAGTAATTTGAGAAGTTTCTGGAGGTGTTCAAGAAACTTCATATCAACATACCTTTCGCTGAGGCTCTCGAGCAGATGCCTAGTTATGCAAAGTTTATGAAAGGTATTCTCTCTCGGAAAGTGAAGCTAGATAATTTAGAGACTGTCGCTCTCACGGAGGAATGCAGTACTGTGCTGCAGCAGAAGTTGCCTCTAAAGCTTAAAGATCCAGAAAACTTCACTATTCCATGTACTATTGGAAAAGTGTCTTTTGACAGATGCTTATGTGACTTGGGAGCTAGCATCAATCTGATACCTTTGTCAATCTTCAAGCAGTTGGACTTACCTGATCCCAAGCCAACTTATATGACTTTGCAATTGGCCGACCGTTCTATTACATATCCGCGAGGTATGTGGAGGATGTCTTGGTCAAGGTTGATAAACTCATCTTTTCTGCTGATTTTGTAATTCTTGATTTCGAGGAGGATAAGAAGATTCCCATAATCTTGGGAAGACCTTTCTTGGCAACTGGCCGAACCTTGATCGATGTGTAGAAGGGTGAGCTTACAATACGAGTTCTGGATCATGATGTTACTTTTAATGTGTTCAATGCTATGAAATTTCCTACTGATAATGAGGAGTGCTTAAAAGTGGAGTTGGTCGATTCGGTGGTTACATCAGAACTTGATCAATTGCTAAGGTCTGATTCCTTAGAAAAAGACTTATTAGGGAATTCAGAAAGTGAAGATGACGAAGGTGAAGAGCAATTGCAGTATTTGAATGGTTCTCCCCGGAAAAGAAAGATTGATATGTTTTTTGAATCTCCTGGAATGGAGGAATTGAACAAAGCTCCTAAACGCCACAAGCCTTCTATGGAGGAAGCTTCATTTCTTGAGCTTAAGCCTTTACCTGAACATTTGAGGTATGCATTTTTAGGTGATGCATCTACTCTGCCTGTTATTATTGCATCTGATCTTTTAGGTAGTGATGAGGAAAAGCTTTTGAGGATTCTGAGAGAGTTCAAGTCGGCAATAGGATGGACTATAGCAGATATCAAGGGGATCGGCCCTTCTTACTGTATGCATAAAATTCTGCTAGAGGAAGGTAGCAAGCCTATAGTCGAGCAGCAAAGAAGACTTATGTTAGGTCATACAACACTGTAGAAGGGGGTTGAATACAGTGTTTAATACAATCAAATCGATTTTGAACACAAGTAACAGTAAATAGATATATTCAATATAATAAACTCTGTTACAATGGAACTGTTATCTCTCAGTGATGAACAAATATCACGAGAGCTGCTAGGTTATAATGTATGATCTTCTCGATAATGATAACACATATAGTGTAAACCTATGTTTGTGTTTATATAGTACGCAGTTACAAGATAACTTCTAATTGACATGGAATATAATTCTATCTCCTAAAATATATCAATCAAATATCTTATACAAGTCTTCTTATCTTCTAACTCTTTCCATGCATATCTTCTTTTGTATTAGTCTCAATCTTCTTTCCTGTAAATCAGCTTCCTTCCTTAACTGTAAGTCCTCCCATACTTAAGTTTTGATATCTATCTTCTGATATTTATCTTCTGATAATCTAAGTTCTGATATCCTTAAGTTCTGACTTCCAGTAAGTACTGATTCCAGTAAGTACTGATATTTCCTGTTTGTTAAGATCTGAAAACTAAACATGAAACATATTAGACATGACATCTCAAATATATCTAACAACTTTATCCTATAATGAAGGAAGTAGTGAAGAAGGAAATTTTGAAGTGGCTAGATGCAGGGATCATCTATCCTATCTCTGACAGTTCATGGGTAAGCCCGGTTCAATGTGTGCCAAAGAAAGGTGGAATTACTGTGGTAGAAAATGAGAAGAATGAGCTTATTCCTACCAGGACAGTCACAGGGTGGAGAGTCTGCATGGACTATCGGAAGCTAAACAAAGCCACTAGGAAGGACCATTTTCCATTGCCCTTCATTGATCAGATGCTTGACAGGTTGGCCGGTCATGAGTATTATTGTCTTCTGGATGGATATTTGGGTTACAATCAGATTTGTATCGCTCTAGAAGATCAGGAAAAAACTACCTTTACTTGTCCATTTGGTACTTTCGCCTTCACACGAGTTTCTTTTGGTCTGTGTGGTGCGCCGGCCACATTTCATAGATATATGATGACCATCTTTTCTGACATGATTGGCTAGAATGTGGAAGTGTTCATGGATGACTTCTCAGTCTTTGGTGATTCTTTTGATGAATGCTTGCAGAATCTGGGACACGTTCTCAAGAGGTGTGTTGAGACCAATCTGGTTCTCAATTGGGAGAAATGTCATTTTATGGTACGTCAAGGCATTATTCTCGGGCACAAGGTTTTTAATAAAGGTCTAGAGGCGGACAAGGCCAAGGTGGGGGTCATTGAGAATCTTCCTCCACCTATTTCTGTCAAGGGGACTCACAGTTTTCTTGGTCATGCGGGTTTCTACAGGCGTTTCATCAAGGACTTCTCAAAAATTTCAAAGCATTTGTGCAGTTTGTTAGAGAAAGATGTTCCTTTTAAATTCGATGATGAGTGTCTTTCAGCTTTTGAGACATTGAAGAAGAGTTTAATCACGACACCTGTCATAACTGCACCTGATTGGAATGAGCCTTTTGAGATGATGTGTGTTGCAAGTGACTATGCAGTTAGAGCAGTTCTTGGGCAGAAAAAGAATAATATATTTCATATAGTCTACTACTCTAGTAAGACTCTAAACGGTGCTCAACTAAATTACACTACTACGGAGAAAGAACATTTTCCTATTGTCTACCGTTTTGAGAAATTTTGATCTTATCTACTTGAGACTAAGGTGACAGTTTTCACTGATCACGCCGCCATTCGATATCTCGTCTCTAAGAATGACTCGAAGCCTAGATTGATTCGATGGGTTCTTTTGCTCCAAGAATATGAACTAGAGATCAAGGACAAAAAAGGAACTGAAAATCAAGTTGCTGATCATCTCTCGTGTTTAGAGAATCCTAACGCTACTTTATTAGATAAGACATTGATAAATGAGTCTTTTCTTGACGAGCAGCTGTTTGGAGTGCAAGAAGAAGAATCGTGGTTTGTAGACATTGTGAACTATCTTGTGAGTAATATCATGCCTCCCGATCTTATGCTCAAAGGAAGAAGTTTCTTTATGAGGTGAAGTGGTATATGTGGGATGAGCCATTTCTTTTTTGCCAAGGAGCTGACGAAATCATCAGGAGATGTATTCCTTACAGCGAAATGGGGGGGGGGGGGATCTTGCGAGATTGCCACTCAACGTCTTATGGAGGACATTATGGTGGAGAAAAGACAACAACTCATGTTCTTCAAGCATGTTTCTTTTGGCCAACTTTGTTTAAAGATGCTCATTAGTTCATTTTAAAATTTGATCGATGTCAACGTGTGGGTAATATGTTTGAAAAGGATGAGATGCCTCTTAATATGCTTCTCCAGGTTGAGGTCTTCGATGTTTTGGGAAATGACTTTATGGGGCCATTTGTCTCATCTTGTAACAATCAGTATATCTTGTTGGCAGTTGATTATGTGTCGAAATGGGTTGAAGTTAAGGCATTGCCAACGAACGATGTGAACGTGGTGCTTAATTTTCTTCACAAGCAAATATTCATAATATTTGGAACTCCAAGAGTCATAATCAGTGATGAGGGGTCATATTTTTACAATCGCAAGTTCACTGCTATGATGAGAAGGTATAACATGAATCATCGCATCACTACGGCTTACCATCCTCAGACAAATGGTCAAGCTGAGGTATCTAACAGATAGATCAAGCGCACTTTGGAGAAAGTGGTATGTCCATCAAGGAAGGATTGGTCTTTGAAGCTTGATGAAGCTGTTTGGGCATATAGAACAGCTTATAAGACTCCATTGGGAATGTCTCCGTTTTAGTTGGTTTATGGTAAGGGGTGTCATTTGCCTATGGAGCTCGAGCATAAAGCATATTGGGCTTTGAAGAAATTGAATCTGGACTTGGATGCAGCTGTAAAGAAGAGGATGCTTCAGTTAAATGAACTTGATGAGTTTCGACTTCAAGCTTATGAAAACAACAAGATGTATAAGGAGAAAGTCAAGAGGTGGCACGATCGGGGTCTAGTGCTCATGAAATTTGTGCCAGGGCAACAAGTTCTTTTATTCAACTCTCGTCTCCGTCTTTTTCCTGGAAAGTTGAAGTCAAGATGGTCAGGGCCCTTTAAAATTAAAACTGTGTTTCCACATGAAGCGATGGAAATTTTTGAGAATGATCCCGCCAAACATTCAAGGTAAATGGTCAACGGTTGAAGCATTATTATGGTGACACGGTAAACCGCGAGGTGGTTAGTGCTATTTTATTATCCACTTGATCTCAAGATTCTACGTCGAGCTAGCGACGTAAAAAAAGCGCTTCTTGGGAGGCAACCCAAGTTTGTTGTACATTAGTAAGTAGAGGAAGCAAGAAGAAAAGAGAAAATTACAAAAAAATCAAAAAATGGAAAAATTCAGGTCTGAGTACAGCAGCCTAGTGTACCCGCGCTGTCCCAGCGCGCGGCCACGCCATTTACACAGAAACACCGCGCGCCTGCGCTGTTACAGCGCGCGGCCGCGCCGGTTTGGCAGAAGTAGCGCCCGCCCGCGCCGTCCCAGCGCGCGGCCGCGCCGTGTCCCGACTTTGGAAAAAAATAAAAGGCAGTTTAAGGGGGGAAAACGGGAATTTTGTCCCAAAATCAATTCCTAACCGAATTTTACTCCCCCACATCCCATAATTCTCTCTCCAAATCAAACCCATTACTCCCATTATTCCCATAATCAAATCCCACTTCTATTCCATATCTAATTCTCTTTTCACCACCTATATATACATACACCCCATACACAAACTTCTTCACCAATTCACAAACTCTCAAACACAAATTCTCTCTCAAACACAACTCTTATTCTCTCTAATCAATTTTCATGGCACCCAAGAGACAAAGAACTCAAGTCGATAGCAGCGCCACCGATTCTTCAACTTCGAGTGGTGTGAGGCCCAGGTTTTCTACTCCCAAGGCTGAGGAGGAGTACACAAGGCTTCTCGTGAAGCCTATTGCTAATGAGAGAGGTTTCCTGCCATCTGGGAATGATGGTAAGCTTTTGGAGATGATCTTGGAGATGGGCTTTGTTCCTTTTTGCGAGGTACCAGCTGTTGTGCCCATGAGTGTGGTTCGCGAGTTCTATGCAAACGCCAAGGCCGAGAAAAATGGCTTCACTATGGTACGAGGGAGGACGGTGGAGTATAGTGCAGAGGCTATTAGGACTATGATTGAGCAGCCCGCGAGGAAGGTGGGGCACGATACCTGGAATGATAAGACTCCAGAGGACTTTAATCTGGATCTTATTATTTCTACTCTGTGCCGGCCCAACAGACATTGGAAGATCAAGAGGGGCACAGCCGCCGAGTATTCTACGTTTCCGGTGTCCGGCATGGACAGGTTTGCCCGTGCATGGAACGCTTTTATATGTGCTAATATCATGCCATGTGCATGAGGTTACTGTGGAGCGTGCACGTCTACTTTCGGGCATTATGTAGGGTGATTATGTAGATTCGGGGATGGTGATATACCAGGGGATTCTGAGGTTCTTGAGGGGGAGCACTACGGGGTCTATTCCGTATGCGTCAGTGGTGACTAAGCTGTGCGTGGCAGTTGGTGTGCATTGGCCCGCACATGAGCAGTTGCAGATTCTGAGTGCTCCGATCGATAGCACTACTTTGGCTATGATGTAGGAATGGGATGGAGGCAAGCCCGATCTGAAATGGCTTGGGTATTCTTTTGACCACCTACCTGGTGGGAGGCCAGCTGTTGATCAGGCGAGCAGGACTGCATGGAGATCTCAGTTAGGAGATGAAGGAGGACCATCGCAGCAGCAGCAGGAGTCCACAGGAACAGACATGAGAGCTGGTTTGAGCTCGGCGCATTATAGGCATCTTGCAAGGAGGATGGATGTGATGCACTACATCCATAGTCGTTTTGCACAAGATCTCACCCTGGCACTTGGGACTGCATTTAGAGCCATCGGAATTGACATTCAGTGGCCAGTATTTGATGAGGATTCTGTGTATCCGCCTCCTGACACACCTGACGCTCCACCCCTTGAGGGTGAGGATTCTGATTCAGAGTAGGAATGCCTGATTGCTTACTATTATATTCACCGAGGACAGTGAATGTTTTAAGTTTGGGGGTAGTAGTTGAAGGAATATGTTTGTGTGAGTCTCATATAGTTGCATGTTCATGTTAGTTTAGTTCACACAGTTTGCATATTTTGTTATGTAGTTTTTTTTTATTTTGGTAGTTTTTATGATATTTTGTTCATGTATTTTTATGCATTTGCATTATAACATGATCCCTTAAATATTTTTTCCGATTGACTTGCGATATTGATGCTAGTGTAGTGATGTCGTATTTAGTGATGTTGAGTCTTATTGGATTGATTTGCATGCTAGAGACACTTGTATTTCACTAAGTCTTATAGGTTGCTAGAGTGCTAGATCATGATCATGGTTTATTTGATTCTTCGAGGTTTAATCGCTTGTTTATATTTAGAATTTAGGGTATTCTCTTAATAATAAAAGACATAGATATTTAAAAATCGAAGAAATTGGATTTCATTGCTAGTTGTGTGGCTATGTGTCAAATGACTAGTAGCCGGCTCATATTTTTATGAGTATTCTAGTGTTGAATGAGATGGAGTGAAACACACTCATTCAGAAATTGTAAAAAAAAAAGAAAAAAAGAAGAAAATGTGAAAAAAAAGAAAAAAAAGAATAAGTGTTATGTATAATTGATCACGAGTGGGCTCTTTAGTACACGAGTTATTATGTTCTTAGGGGACTTTGTGCCTAGTGACCTAAGGCTTTTATGGTCTGGGATCCGCTAACCTAATGCTCGCTACATGGGTACTATTGTATAAGTCTTTTGTGGACCTCACTCATTGCATGATCAAATAAGCATACTTGTGTTGTTTTGTAATGAATAAAAGCATGAATCCGTATAAAACTCCAATAAAAGAATTGAAGTGTTATAAGTTATTTTGAGTCTAGCTTTTTATTTTATTTATAACCTTGCGATTGCCTTGATGAGTAGTGAGTCATGATTATTGATCTAGTTGCGATAGTATATATGTAAGCATCTTCACACACGCACGTCTCTAGTTTGTAAGTTGATTTATATGATTTGACTGATCTTCATGCGAATAACTGCATTTGTTGATATGCTGCTTGTTGGTTGGTTGAGTTATTCTATCAGGAATCGTTGCATTCATATAGTTGCATTCATGCATTTTTGTTTCTTGTTCTTTGAGTCTGTTTATGCTTGAGGACAATCATCGATTCAAGTTTGGGGTATGTTGAGTGGAATTTATGACACTTTATTATGCTCTAATAAGCTTTGAATTGGTGTATTTGTACTCAAGTTGTTATGTGTTTTAATGTGTTTTCTAGTGTTTTTGCATTTCAGGCACTATTAAGGTAATCAGGTGAATTAGCATTGTTTTGGTGCTAATTTGGTGTCCAGGTGGTGTTGGAATAAAAGTTCATGGAAAGCAGGCTCGAAGCAACAAGTTTTAAGAAGAAATCTGAGTTTTTCCCAGAAGGATGGCGCGCCCGCGTTGTGATAGCGCGCGGCCGCGCCGGGGTTCCAGAAATGCAGCGCGCCCGCGCCAAGGCCAAATTTCAGAATCCTATTTCTACTACAATTTAAAAGGGAAGGCTTCCAAATTGTTGAGGGCTGCTATATATATTCATATTAGGTCGTTTTTAATATATATCAACTTAGAGATGGACCAGAGCGCAAGGAGAAGACGGAAAGAGACCTTTAGAACAATTCAACAAAGGCGAAGACGATCTAGTTTATTCTTGTGAATCTTTGTTTTGAGTTGTAATTTGGATGCTTGTTTCTTATTTTGCTAAACCTATACTCTTGTTTGAACTTGGTTTAATTTATTTCTATAAAGACTACATTTGTTATATCATGTTTTCATCGGAACCCATGTTGATAATGAGTCTGATTATGGGCTAATCGTTATCGTGGGGTTCTAGCGGATTTATTTATGGATTTCTTTAGTTAAATTGTTTGATGCCTTAGTATGTGGTGATTGTATGATATCCTAGTATTGGGTGTGCATATTTGTCTTATAAACGTCGCGAACTTATAAGATAGTGTGTTAATTTTTAATGAAGCAAAAGTGAATTTAAGGATTTAGAACTTGCCATGCTAGCATAGGTTCATGTTTGAGTCATGCATGATTCGTAGGTAATTTTAACCATCTTACTTGCCCTATGTAATCAAGATAGATAACTTGTGCTTAAATCGTTATGTTGTTAAATTCTAAAGACATATAGGGTCTCAATATAATTGGTGCCTATTCAATGTCTATCTCTTTTGTGGATGTCTGGTAGAATGGTACTCGTGCAACGAAAGTTGGCGTTTATCAGTTTCCTGTTATTTGATTAGTGTCATCACCATTGCATGATACGATTAAGAATAATAAGGTTATTGAATGAAGTATTTAATGAAGTTAGAATCCCATGTTTGTCATATATATCAATTCAGTCAGTCTTATTCTCGTAGTTATATTTGTTAGCGTAATTCTTAGTTATAAGCAATCTCAATTTGTTATCGTCTTAGCATTGGATAATAACCATACATTGTTGCTTAGGTGCATAAATTAGATAGTTAACCAATACAGTCTCTGTGGGAATGAACTAGAAAAGATTGTATACTACTTGCAAACTCGTATACTTGCTTATATTATTAGCGCGTGTTTAGCGACTAACATCTATATGAGTCGGATACTCTCGCGATATAGATATAAATATATATACCCAAAATACCCTTTTTATCCTAACTTGTCTCAGGGACTAGATCCTGTAGCTCTGATAGCAACTTGTGACGCCCTCAATCTCGGGGTTAGGAAATGAGGACCCACACACCATTAAACTAACATTAATAAAAGCATAAACCCCGATTAACTATTAACATGATCTAAACGGGATTAAGTTTGAGACAAGATATATCTACCAAACAACAATAATTATTACAACCCAAAATAAAATAAAATTTACATAATCGAGTCCGACTTGAAACCGATAGATAACCCATTGTATCCTTACAAACTTTCCAACTAAAGTGCTTGTTCACACTTTCTGTACTACCTGCTCTGGCATCTGGAAGCCTACGACATGATATGGGCCACCAGGTACGCTCTTACGAGTAGTGCGCCTAAGTCTGGCCATCCTCTTGCTTAACTGCCATAGTTAGAACAAAACAAAATATATGAGCACAAAAAGCTCATTAAGTAACTATATGACAGTTCTATGATGCAGCAATATCAAATACCCAAAATAACTTTTAAGGCATTTTACTTTAAATCTCTAGGTGACAGATTTCCATCTTTGGGTGAACAAAGATATCGAGAAAGGGGTTTTGGGCTTTCAAGGTTCAAGGGTTATGACAGAGTGAAAGCCGACATTCATCACAAATCAATAACATGATCTCAATGGATTTTCAAGTGAAAAGCAAAAATCTAATCAACTCTGGGAATCAATTTTATGATTAATAACAATATCAGAGATAGGAATCTGGGTTCTTAAAGCTATATGCTAAATAATAACACAATCAGCTTATTTCAATTCATTTTAAATTATTTCATCTTCAGGGAATCAATTTCTAAGGAAATGTATTCAATTACCCTTTATAAAGTGATAGGGAACCCTTATTTGGACTACTTAAACTTTCATAAATAATAATACGGGTGATCATCCCGTACCGACCTCCATCTGGTTGTTAAGATACCTATGACATAATTTCAGCCTTAAATTGGACTAGCCCCGCTAGCCTCTTATATGATAGGACTAGTCCCACTAGTCTCTTACATCTCAATCCAGTCCATCAGGAATTTATTTGGAAAACCTTGTGTTGGAAAAGAAAGGTTTAACTAAGTTCATTTTATCATTACCAAGAATATGAAATCATTCGGACTCTTTCAAGTCGAAAATCATTTTTAAGTTCAATTCAAGAATTCAAAGGTAGTGAACGAATAAAAGATAGGAAAAGATCAATACTAAGGATCTTGATCAAATGATAAACAAGGTATACCAGTTAGGGAATCAAAACTGTTCTAAGGATCATTAAAGAATAAGGTATACACATGAATGAAGAATTTGGGTTAATCGAAACATTACACAAGGGAGTTAATAAAGGTTCTTATAGGGTTTATGAGAATTCAAGGTATCAATAGGAGACAACAAGTAATCAGGATATGAATCAACAGGGTTACTATAAAGGTTTGAACAATAACCATATCAAATCATTACAAGAACAATATCGGGGTGGTACAAGGAATCAATGACAGGTTATCACAAGTGTTAATAAAAGATCATTACTCTATCATGGCGTCATCAATATCCTTTCTATAATCAGTTTATACAAGTAGGCAGAATTACTTGCCTGAAATTGCTTTCCTGCTTTATGGGGTTTGAGCTACTGCCACCTAGAATACCTTTCTCTTTCCTAGCCTGAATGCCTTCACGATCCAGATCTACAATCCAAAAATCAAAACCCTAATTAGATTCCCACTCGACGTTCCCGGAATGTTTAATAATTATCCCAATTCACTCTAACGCTTAACTTATATGTATGAGTATAATCACAAAATATACTCACATAGCACTTAATAGTGTATACTTATATACTTAAACTCCATACTTTATCAAATAATAACAATTCGTATGACTCGATAACAAAGCAACTCAATCCTTTCCTTTTTATCCAAAATTCGAACCAAAGCAAATGAACCACATCAATAGATCAACATGAAATCTTATATTTCGACATGCATTTAACCAATCATATCTTTAACACTAAATCAAACTTACATGACCTATATAATTATAATCAAGAATCAAAACTATCAAACAACTTGAACCAATCCTTTTTAATTCTATTACCATTCGGCTTTTTCAACAAAACATCAAACAAATTGGTCAAATTTCACATTCAAGGTTCCTTTTACAATTTAACTTATCTTAATTCATTCCAAATAAGAAAAAAAATCTTGAAATCACTTCTTTTTAATCAAAAACCGAATCAAAATATCCTTCTTAAACAAATTCTTAACATGCATAGAGTTTTAGTGTTACAACTTCACTAAATTACACATGCAACCAAGCACTCATTTCAATTATCAATAGTAACTAAAGCAATTAACACATAAGCCCACAAAATCCACTTAACCCCTTTTAAATATCAAGATACATACGGGTTTTTCTCCAAAACAACATATACATACATAAATTTTGATATGCAAAGCTTTAAATCACAAACCCAACTCACTTTAACCCATAACTTAACCATTTAACTCATTTTCTTTCCAATTCAAACAAAACACAACTTGGTTATATTAAAACCTTACATGCATGCAACGAAACTAACTTAAAAACAAAGATTTGCAATCAATATCGAATTCAACACTAAAACAAATAAGCAAGTCATAGATTATCATTCAAAATCCATTCAAAAATCAAAACTCCCTTATTCATAGCAAAAATTTGAATCATCATCAAAACAAAACCAAGGAGAAAACATATTTTAGTGTATTATATTCTCCTATGATCACACACTAAGAAATTGTGTTTTCTTAGATGTAATCAAGAGAAGTTGATGTAAAAACCTTCTTGAATACTTAAATGCAAAGGATATATATGTGGAGGATTTGAAATGGTGAAGATCAATGGCAAGATCTTTGCATGTAAGAGAGAGAGTGATAGAGAGAGCTCGGTGAGAGAGAGAAGAAGAGAGGGAGATAAAACCAAGAGTGAAGAAGGAGAAAGGGGAGAGATGAAAGAAATGAAATTAATGAAGTTGTGATGGAAATGACAAGCACTTGTCTCATCTTTTATACTCACAAGTTAGTGGAACTGGTAATTTACCAATCTACCCTTCTCTCACCACTAGCACAAAATGCATGCAAGGATGATATGGTAATTTGGTTAAGTTGAAATGAGATAATGAGGTAGGAAATGACATAACTATCCTTCTCTTATATTGTGAGTGGAAATGCATGTAAGGGCAATTATGTAATCTAATATTATTAATCTAATTAATTACAAAGAATACATTTTATAAATAAAACCGTAAATCTATAAATTACAAGAGTGACTGTTAGGACGAGAACACACGCTAATATTCACGCAAGTATACGTGATCACAAGTAGTATAGAATTAATTCTAGTTTTTTCCCACATGGACTGGTTTAAGTTAATTTTAATCAATGTACTTATGCAACAATGGTATGGTTATTATCCAATGCTAAGACGATAACAAATTGAGGTTGTTTATAACTACAATTAATTAAGAGATTATACCAAAGAACATTAACTAAGAGAATAAAGAGAGTTGAATACTATCTGACACAAACATGGGATTCTAACTTCATTAAATACTTCATTCAATAGCCTTTTCGTTCTTAACCTTAGCATGCAATGGTGATGATACTAATCAAATAACACAAAACTGATAAATGGCAACTTTCGCTGCATGAATACCATACTACCAGACATCCACAAAAGAGATAGAAGCTGAATAAACACCAATTATATTGAGACCCTATATGTCTATAGAATTTGACAACATAACGGTTTAATGCACACGTTATTTATCGTGATTACATAGGGTAAGTAAGATGGTTAAAATTACCTACGAATCATGCATATCAATTACATGAACCTATGCTAGCATGGCAAGTTCCAAACCCCTAAATTCACTTTCCCTTCATTAGAGATTAACACGCTATCTTATAAGTTTGCGACGCTCATAAGACGAATAAGCACAACCAATACTAGGATATCATATAATCACCACACACTAAGGTATCGAAATAAATTAACTAAAGAAATCCAAAAGTAAATCCGCTAGAACCCCATGATAACGATTAGCCCATAGTTGGACTCATCATCAACGTGGGTTTCGATGAAAGCATTGTATAATAAACGTAGTCTTTATACTGAATAATTAATAAACCAAGTATGAAACAAGAGTATAGGTTCACAAGCAAGAAAACTAGCATCCAAAGTTATAACTTAAAACAAAGAATGACAAGAATAAATGTTACATGCTGATTTTCAATGATCAGGAGGAGCTCAGGATATGACTGTTTTGGATGTCATCTGTAATATCCGGGAAAATTATGTGAATATTATATGTTAAATAAATAAATATTATGTGTTTTATAAGTTTAAAGTGATTATTGCCATGTTATTAAATGATGTAACTGTTATTTATGTTTCTGTGCGGACCAGAAATTTTTTTGAGTAATTAATAGGTGTTTAAACTGCAATTATATGAATTGATCTGTAATCGGGACTCGTATTTTACTTGCGTCTTTATCGAGGTACTCGTTTTATCTCGTTTTGTGTGCGTTTGAATGCATTTTATGTGTTTCCGGGATTTTCTGGTAATTTAGGGATCGTTTATGTGTTTCAAAAATCAACAGATCGGGACCCCACCGGGACGTCAAACCCCACAAAATCTGTGTTTTTATTCTTATAAAATTATTCGTATTTCAAATACCTTGTATCTTTGTATTTTCGAATTATTCGTAATTTTTGGGGAATTTTGACATTAATTTTGTATTTTATCATTTTTAAAATTATTCCCCATAATTATTATTTTGGGGCTTAATTATTGTAATTTAGGGATAAAAACACCCATAATTTATTTTAGGAATATAATTTATGTAAAATATAAATACCAGCCAATCATTTATTTTATTCATTTTTTTTATAAAATTTCAGAAATTCTTGAATAAAAGTGGGGGTGTGATTTCGTTCTTGACACAAATCCTTTGATTTTGAAAGATTTACTGAACCTCTGTTAACGCTCTTGTAATCAATACAATCCTCTCGAAGAGACGGATCTTTTCGTACCAAAATCACAAACTGAGGTGAGCTGATGATTAAACTTGGTTTTTATGCTTTTGTTCTTAAAATCGTTTGTGAGTTGTGATGATATTTGATTGATTTTGATGTTACCAGTAGCTTTAGGATGATCTTTGGAGTCGATTTATGTATTTGGTTGATATATTTTAGTCCTGGAAAGGTGAAACTGAGTTCTTGATGTTTACGTTTTTTTTAAATTGATTTTTCGGTTTGAATTGATGTTCTTGATGGTTGTTAATGATCTGAATAGATTAGGGATGATGTTAGCTTCGATTTGGTACCAGAATCATTGAGTTTGGTTAATGATTGTTGGAGTTCGTATTTTTCCGATGATGTCGCCGGAGGATTCTCGGTTCTTGCCGGAATCGAAGTTTTGTAGGTTGTTTGTGGTTGTTGATATTACTTATGAACTGGAGTAATGAATTGGAATTGATTCGGCTTGGAAACTAGTCTGAAACCAGGCGAAATAGAGCGTGGAACTGGAGTAATGAATTGGAATTGAGTCACTGGCCGGATTCTGGAAAACCCAGAACTCCGGCGGTGTTCTTCCCCAACCCGCCTGGGTTCTTGGTGACCCGGTTCGATCTAAAACCAATCCGGGTTTGATCCTCGCAACCCTAACCCCCAATCCCCAATTCTGTTTCCAGTTTTTGATTTTAATAATATTTCAAAAAAATAATCCTTTTTCCTATTTTGAAAAATCATTTTATTTATTTCTAAAAATCATTTAATAATTATTTTAAATACTAAAAATTATTTTCTTAATTATTTTAAATTCCTAAAATTATTTTATTTTATTATTTTCAAAAAACTCAATTTGATTTAATTATTTATAATTTATTCTAGTTAATTATTTATGATTTTAATTAATTGATAAATTCATTTAATCAATTAATTTTATTTATAAATGATTAAATAAATGTAAATTATTTATAATTAATTCAAATAATTCCTAAAAATTATTTTTAAGCTTTTAAAAATTATTTTTTGGTATTTAAAAGTCAATTAATAGTATTATTAATTGATTAATTTCTATTTATTTCTTATATTATTTATAATAATTAAACCGTTTGTCCGTTTAATACGAAACGAACGCGTGCAGACTCAGAAAATATTACGCTTTCAATAAAAATATTTTTAAGCCCTAATTTCTTTTGTATTGCAATATCATTGATTTGTTAATCCTTTTGAGTCAGTATCTGATTGGTAAACGCTAATATTGATCTGATTTTAATTCTGAACGTACTAAAACCTATATTTCAACAACCTGACTTATGTGTTACATGAAATATGTGATTACGTGATATATAAATGACATGATTACGTGTTACGTGATATGCATGCTATCTGTTTACAGTCTTAAAATGCCATGATTAGTTATAAACGATCGGGTAGATGTCAAGACGTATAGTTACGTCGATTGAGTTTAGTTCTGCTAGTTAAGATAGTCCTTTTATTTATGGAATCGAGTAGCAAGGAGTACGGTCAAGTGTTAGCCGGAGATAGTAGCCAGCAGCTATAAGCAGAGTTATAGTAAGAGGTTATTGAGCATACCATGCAAGTACCCTAACTTTACTTATCGTTCAAGTGATGCTTATTTCGAATCATATTATGCAAGTATTTATATCTTCACTTATCATTCAAGTGATATTGACTCTGAACTTTATTCTTTCAATTTCCATACTATTCTAAGTTCAAAATAGTTAAATGTTTTTACATTTCGCTATAAGTTACTCTATATAGTGAAGCTTTGAATTGAGATTAGCGAATAACTAATTGTTTTGGTTATTTCGCCATTGGTTGTTGAGATAACTCTGGACCATGAGAAATGGGGAGTTATGTGGTTAAGGATGTCATTTGATTCGACTCCTTTAACGGAAAATTGTTTTTTTTATGGGTTGGATGGTTGCATAAGAGGTTGTGGCGGCGGTCCAGCGTAAGCTATGTGTTATACAGGATATAACACCTTGCTAGGCCGATATGTGCCTTGGGTACCTTTTGTTTAGTTGGATATGCTTCGGCATACCGGTGTTGCTCCGCGGCTGATCACCGGAGGCAACACACCGTCATTCGAGGATTCCAATCCCAAAATAAAATATATATGCAAATGTTGTTTATTATCAAATATATATCAGTTTTTGATACTGTTCAGGTATTGTGGTCTGGTTTTGTTCATCGAATATATTGTTGTTGTTGTTGTTGTTGTTGTTCTAAATCATAAGTTATATACTGCTTGCTGAGCATTTCTTTCGCTCATACTTGTTTAATATCCTGATTCTTTCAACTAGGCCAGGGCAAGATTGAGTTCCAGGTCTGACCAGAGATTGTGTGCTTGTAGATAATTTGGTGTGTTTTCCAGGTAGACAGTTGGGATGCTTAGCCAGTCTAGAGGTTTGTAATAAAATTTGAATAAGTTATAAAACTAATTAGACTTATGGTTTGTGATAACAGTTGGTTTGTACTAGTGCCTGTTCCATACTATAACCTGTGATCGATCCGGTTGCATGCAAGGGGTCATATCTATTATATTATTCCGCTGTGATTATGTTATTATGGTTTATTGGCTAGTGAACCCCAAATCTTGACCCCGGGTTTGGAGGGCGTCACAGGTTGGTATCAGAGCTACATGTTATGGTCACTGAAACAGGCTTAGGATTGTCATAGGTGAGTCATAGGTGAGTCATAGGTAAATCACATAAGATAGGCGCGTGTAGTTTAGCTCTTATAGGGTTAAATTTAGGTTATTGGGCTGGGTTATAGTTAAGTTGTTCTGGTTCCCTGTTTTGTGTTTAGCTCTTGGATTTTATGCCATTGCTTTGCTATTTTGTTGGTTTTGAGAATGGTAAGAAGTGTTGAAAAAGAGGTTGGAAGGTTGTGTTGCAACCCTATTCACCGTTTGTTGGTTTATTTGAGATTTTGAGTAAGAGTTTAAAAGGTTTGTATAACGACCCGTATATTTTTATTATTATTTTAATGTGTAATTATGGAATAGATAATTAAATAAAATACTTGTGTGGGTTATTAGTCTTTCACTATGTGTATGTGATTATTAGTGTATGGAATTGAATTGCGTTGTTAATTAATGAATGGTATGATTTTGTATCGTTGTTAAAGATGGTATTATTGCAGTTTTATTTCCATAAATACTTGGATTATCTTTAAAATTGTTTTTATAATTTTATAATTTCAATAATTATTTTTAGGACTTTATAAAATTGAGAAATCAATATTTCGTTAATTATATATTTTAAATGATTTTTTTGAGTGTGTTTAATGGTAAAATCCATATTTAATTATGGAAATCTTCAAAAATTATGAAACTTATATTTTATTAAGTTTGTATTATTCTGAGAATTTTAAAATTATTTTGGGAATTTTCAGAGTTAATTTCACCTGCGCGTTGATTCGTTTAATCGATAAAAGCGGGTATATATTGCATTTTAGAAATTATTTTAAAATTTTGAAAGTTACATTTTTATTTACTTCGCGGTATTCCTAACATTTTAAGATTATTTTCGTGAATTTCTGAATTTGTTTTAAGTGGAGCTTGTTTCGTTAATCGTAGAATGCGGGTACAAGTTGTGTTTTAAAAATTCTTGAAAAATTAAGAAAATTCATGTTTTATTAGTTTCGGGATAACTATAAAATTTCAAGACTAATTTAGATCTATTCCAATGAGTTTTTAACCGCCACTCATTTCGTTAAAATATAAAATATCGGTAAAAACAGCTGGCAAATCGGATAGATACGGTGGAGCTTATCCATCTATTGCCCTTAATTCACCCCTGCCTTTTTTTTTTCTCTCACAACCCCATCTCCTTAAAGTCTCTCTCTCATATCTCTGTGGCCTCTCCCGCTCCACTCTCGCTCTTCCCTTCCCCACCCCTGTTTTTCTTTTTCTTTCTGATTTCCCTATTTCTCTGCTCGGTTGCCATGCTCTTCTCTGGTCGCCGCCCTATTCCGGTGATTATTCCAGCCTGCTTTCTCCGATTTATTCCTGTGATTATCGATATATATGTGATATATGTGTGTGTGGTTATGTGTGTGTGTGTTTTGTATTGTGTGCGTGTGTGTGATGTGTTGTGTGCGTGGAGGTAGAGGCGGCAACGCCGCCTGTGGCTTTGTGTTTCTCCGGTTGCCGCTGGAAGAGTCCGGCGAGGTGGCCCTGCCCCTTTTTGTAGCACGTGAGCGCATTGTCTATTCTGGTTTTGATTATTTTTTTCGGTTGGCTATGGTTTTGGATTGATTATTTCTGATTAATTTTATTATTTCGCAGGAGGTTATGATTTATATTCGTGAAGTAAAGTATATTCTGTGCGAAGAATAAAATTAATTTAATCGGCGAAATCCGCGTCGGAAACCTAAAATAACGGGTACCCGCGAGTTTTGCCGTCGTCGACGATGAGCCTCAGCGAGTTGACGGTGGACGGTGATGACGTTGTTCTCAGTCCTACAAATAAAAATATATATAAAATATGAATAAAAATATAAGATGTAAATAATAATTAGTTGGTTCAAATCGGTGGTTGGGAAATTGTTAAATGTGAATTGTGTGATTGGTTTGGACTGAATAGATTGGTTGTGATTTGACGTCGAGTTGTTCGACGGGTAGGCCGATAAACAGAGGAGGTGTTGCCCGAATTTTTTGAAATTAAATTCAGAAATTCGGGACATACCCTGTTATTATCGGAATGTCGAGCGAGTATAAATAAGTATATACATATGTTTTATATGGAGTCTGATTGTATGTAGTGATAAATTGTTTTGCCAAAACCAATAACCCTATTTTCGTACAAGGACGAGTACACGTATTTTCTGAAAATGAACACCAAACCGATTGCTCGAGAACTTGAACCCTGACTGTTGGATGTGTTATTGGATTGTAATAATGTATATAATTACGAGTCAGGTTTGAATATCGTTGGGTAGAATTGGTGTCGAGGATATGTCAAGCATACCTAGACTTCTAACGTAGGGTATTTCGACTCTGTAGGTTATAGTCGGGAACCTGAAAGTGGATGTTGGACTAAGATAACCTAGTGATCAGTCGAAAAACGCAGCGAGGTTTCTAAGTGAAGGACCTGAGCGTTGAAGTCGGATCCAGGATAGTCAAATAGTAAAGCGATAAAGCCGAGTATCCCGAATCGGTTCAAGGTCAATCAGAGATAGTTGTAACACTCTGCAAGGTAAGTACCCCTGACCATTCTTTTATGGTTCAGTATATATGAATAGCTAATGTTTTAATCTCGTAATGGAACAGAAATGCTTTAAGTTATATATCCCCTGTATTTGAAAATGTTGTTTAAAATTATGTTTTGGGGAAAAGTAACTTCTGAAAACACCTATCTTTAAATGTGATTTAAATGAAAAGAGTTTTGAATAGTGTGCTGTGACAGAATGGTTTTAAAAAGAGATAGGTGACAGTGATTTTGGAAACTGGATAAAGAGACTGTTTTAATCCACCTATGTCGTG
Organism: Apium graveolens; assembly: GCF_009905375.1. Classification (NCBI taxonomy): domain Eukaryota; kingdom Viridiplantae; phylum Streptophyta; class Magnoliopsida; order Apiales; family Apiaceae; genus Apium; species Apium graveolens. Next base: position 122,447,226 of record NC_133652.1, read on the forward strand.
GAATTTTGGAAAAAGGCAAAAATGGAATTCAGTTGATCTATTGGAGTTGCGTAAGAGGCCCCTTATTCGGTAATGGCCCAGCATGAGGTTGCGTAAGTGGCTAATTGGATTGGCATTCTGTTTAACCGATTAGTCCAGCGTGGGGGAAAGACCTAGCTAGTCTTTTCCCAAGTTCCGGAACACATTCTATTTCTGTATGGCCGCTAGTCGCTGTCCGGTGAGGGTAGACTGATCAGCTATCTTCACCCGTTAAATGTCCAATAAATTTGATTGATTCAGTTTTGAAATTATTTAACAAATCAATGTGTTTGAGATAGATGATGTTGTGGTTCCAGTAATGGAACAAGTGATTTTGAGGTTCCCGAAGAGGAACAGGTTTTATAGGTCCTGTGATGGGACAAGTTTTATGGTTCCTGTAATGGAACGGAAGGTTTGAAAATGGAAATAGCATGCTAAAATTGAACTATGGTTTTTTTGTGCACAGCACACTATTGATGATATTGTTTTACAGAGCATGCTAGTTTTGATATCCAGTTTATACTTGTTTTACACGTTTCAGAAAATATATGAATTCTGTTCCTATAACTGCTTTACTTTAAACTGTTTTACTTGTTATTCATATAATGGTGCTGCTGAGCAAGCAATTGCTCACCCTTGCAGAAAATTTTATATGTATTGTAGATGTCTAAGAGATTCTTGTGCGGTAGTCAGGGCAGAGTTCCAGCTCCTTTCGTGTCGGGCTCCTCTGAGTTAGTTGTGTTCAGACCAGATGAGGTCTGTTGAGTTACTGCATTAAATTAGTGGTCAGGATTATGTAAGGTAATTTGGGTTGTGTTAGTTGAATAACCTAAGTCATACTTAAACCTGGAAAAGGTCTTGGTAAAGGGGTCATAGTTATGTATTATTAATGAGTTGGACTGAATTATGATTGTTATTATTGTTGTTAGTGACTTCAACTCCTGACACCGGGGTTGAGGCCGTCACAGTTTGGAAAATTCTTCGTCCATTTTCTTTGTGTTATTATTCTCGAGTTAATAAGCAGGATTATGTGATAATCATGTCACTTGTGTTAATATGGTAGCAAGTTTATGATATTTTGAGAAGAGATAATGCTTGAGAATTTTGATATGCTAAAGAATTGCTACATATTTGACACAATGCTTGACAAATTATTATATATGTTGCTTGTTTTCTTACCAGAATAATGGCACCAAAGAGGAGGAATAATTCAGGAGAGGATTGTACCGAGAGCCGTACGGATCCAGCGATTGTCCAGATGTTGGGACTGATGCAACAACATGTATTGCATCTTACGCAGCAGCAACAACAGCAGCAGCAAGCAGCAACACAACCTGCAGTGACTTTTAAGCAATTTCAAGCGGTGAAACCACCTGAGTTCAAGGGAAGTGCTGACCCCGTGGAAGCCAATGCATGGCTCAAAGAGATTGAAAAGGCTTTTGACTTAGTCGGAGTGGGAGTTGAACAGAAAACCAAGTTTGCAAGCTACTTTCTGAAGGGTGAGGCGAATTATTGGTGGGAATCCATGCGAGCATTGAAAGGAGGTGAATTTATAACTTGGGAGAGGTTTACAGAGCTATTCCTAGAGAAGTATTTTCCGAGGTACATGAAGAACCAAATGGAGATCAAATTCTTGAACCTGACTCAGGGTGATCTTACTGTCGCGGAGTACGAGGCTAAGTTTACTGAATTAGCAAGGTTCGTGCCAGATCAGGTTGATACAGATGAAAAGAAAGCAAGAAGGTTTGAACAGGGATTGAGATTTTGGATTCAGAATAGGGTGGCCATGTTTGAATTGACTTCATATGTGGCAGTGGTTCAGAAAGCAATGGTGATTGAAAGTAAGAGTGACTTGTCTCAGAAAGGAAAAGAGGGGAAGAAAAGGAAAATAGAAACCTCAAGAGGAGGCCATCAACAAGGTAACTTCCAGGGCCATTTCAATAAAAGGCCAGAGTTTCAGGATAATAAGAGTGTAGGATTCAAGAAACCACAACTAGGGAATGTGAACCGTTTTTACAATTTAAATCAGCAGAGGCCTAATCGTCCACCAGCGTCAGCTTGTAAGTTTTGTGATAGAAGGCACTTTGGGATTTGTAAGGCTAATATGCTGTGTTACAAGTTCAATCAGAAGGGACACTATGCTAATGAGTGTCAAAGTCAGACTACAGCTCAGAAATCAGGGACATTGTGCTTTAAATATGGAAAGATGGGGCATATTTCCAGGGACTGCCAGACAACTGAACCAGCAGCTAATGTGGCGAGGATTGAAAGACCACCCGCAAAGGACCAGCCAAAGGCCAGGACATTCAACATGACTATGAAGGATGCTATTCAGAGTTCAGATGTGGTTGCAGGTACGCTTTCAGTCAACTCCGTAGATGCTAAAGTTTTATTTGATTCTGGAGCTACAAGGTCATTTATTTCTCAAAGTTTTGTCGATAAGCTGCATTGCGAAGTTATGTTGTTAAAACAAGCATTAATAATAGAGCTAGCTAATAAGAATCCAGTTCCCATCGACCGAGTATGCTCAATATGTGATATCGAGATAGCGGAACATCATTTTCATGCCAACTTGATACCTTTTAAGTTGGGAGAATTTGATGATATCTTAGGAATGGATTGGTTGTCGGAGAATAAAGCTTAGATTGATTGTAAGAATAGGAAAGTGAGACTTCAGACATTGGATAGTAAAAAGAAGCTGATATTTCAAGGAAATAAGCAAGTGAAGAAGTACTTAACGATAGTTCAAGCGAAGAAGTTATTGCGTCAGAATTGCGAGGGGTATTTGGCCCATGTGATAGACACTAGCAAGGAAGTTCCAGCACTAGAAGCAATTCCAGTCGTAAATGAGTTTCCAGATGTCTTTCCAGATGATCTTCCAGGATTACCTCCCGACAGAGAAATTGAGTTTACAATTGATCTAGCATCCGGAACAGAACCAGTTTCTAAAGCTCCGTACCGGATGGCACCAGTGGAGATGAAAGAATTGGCAACTCAGCTACAAGATCTTTTGGATAAAGGAGTAATAAGACCCAGTGTATCCCCGTGGGGTGCACCAGTATTGTTTGTCAAGAAGAAATATGGGAGTATGCGACTGTGTATTAACTATCGAGAATTGAATAAGCTGACCATTAAGAACAAGTATTCTTTACCAAGGATCGATGATTTGTTTGACCAATTGAGAGGCGCTGTATGGTTTTCTAAGATTGATTTAAGATCCGGATATCATCAACTGAAGATCAAGCCAGAAGATATTCCGAAGACCGCATTCAGAACCATATATGGGCATTATGAGTTTCTAGTGATGGCATTTGGATTAACCAACGCACCAGCAGCTTTCATGGATCTAATGAATCGAGTATTCAAGAAGTATTTGGATAAATTCATGATTGTGTTCATAGACGACATTCTGATCTATTCCAAGACCGAAGAAGAGCATGCAGAGCATTTAAGGATAGTTCTGGAAATACTGCGATGGGAGAAATTGTACGTAAAATTTTCCAATTGTGAATTTTGGTTAAAAGAAGTACGATTTCTTGGACACGTGATTAGCAATAAAGGAGTGGAAGTAGATCCGTCAAAGATTGAAGCCATAGTCAACTGGGAGAGGCCAAAGACACCAATAGAAGTAAGAAATTTCATGGGACTGGAAGGTTCCTATAGAAAATTCGTGCAACATTTTGCGAAGATAGCTACGCCGTTGACGAAGCTCACCGGGAAGAACCAGAAGTTTGAACGGAACGAGAAGTGCGAAGAGAGTTTCCAAGAATTAAAGAATAGATTAGTATCTTCACCAGTGCTAGTCTTACCGGGTGATCAAGGAAACTTTATGATCTACAGTGATGCGTTGTACAAAGGATTGGGATGTGTTTTGATGCAGCACGACAAAGTGATAGCCTACGCTTCAAGATAGTTGAAACCACATGAAGAGAAGTATCCAACTCATGATCTAGAATTGGCAGCTATAGTGTTTGCACTGAAGATATGGAGACATTATCTTTATGGAGAAAAGTGTGAGATCTACACGGACCACAAGAGTTTGAAGTATATCTTCACCCAGAAGGATTTGAACATAAGGCAAAGAAGATGGCTCGAATTAATCAAAGACTATGACTATACTATTAACTATCACCCATGCAAAGCAAATGTGGTGGTCGACGCTCTGAGCAGGAAAGAAAGATTAATTATGATCATTTCATCTGAGGAATTGATCAAGGAGTTTGAGAAGCTTAAAATAGAGATGAGTACCCCAATTATGTCTATAGAGGTGTTATGTGCAATATCTTTTCAACCAGAATTATTGGAGAAAATAAGAAGATGTCAGGAAGAAGTCATGAGCCATGAACTAGACAGTTTGACAGGAGAAGAGATAGGGAGTCAAAAGGATGATAAAGGAATCTTAAGATTTTCTTCCAGGATATGGATACCCAACGTAGCCGAGCTAAAATATGAAATTCTTCACGACGCTCACAACTTCAGATATTCAATTCATCTCGGAAGTACAAAAATGTACAGAGATTTAAGAGAACTTTTAGTGGTCAAATAGGAAGAAGGAATTTGCAGAATGGGTGAGTAAGTGTTACACTTACCAGCGAGTCAAAGCGGAACATCAAAGGCCCAGTGGACTGTTACAACCAGTGGACATTCCAGAATGGAAGTGGGAACATATTGTGATGGATTTTGTAGTTGGATTACCGAGGACCAAGACAAATCATGATGCTATTTGGGTTATTATTGACAGATTGATGAAGTCAGCGCATTTTTTTCCTATCAACGAGAGATTCTCAATGGATAAATTGGTTTGGTTATATCTAAAGGAAATTGTGACACGACATGGAGTTCCAGTATCTATAGTTTCAGACAGAGATCCTCGATTTAGTTCAAGATTTTGGAGAAGTTTTCAAGATTGTCTCAGAATGAAGCTGAACATTAGTACCGCGTATCATCCGCAGATAGACGGTCAAAGTGAAAGGACGATTCAGACTATTGAAGATATACTAAGGGTATGTGCGTTAGATTTTGAAGGAAGTTGGGACGAACATTTACCATTGGTTGAATTTTCCTACAACAACAGCTATCATGCCAGCATTGGAATACCGCCTTATGAAGCTTTGTACGAGAGAAGATGCAGATCTCCAATATGTTGGGAAGAAGTTGGTGAGAGAAATATTTTGGGTCCAGAATTGATCCAGTAGACGAAAGAGAAAATATAACTCATTCAAAAATGATTAGTGGCAGCTCAAGACCGTCAACGCAAATATGCTGATCCTACCAGAAAGGATATGGAATTTGATGTTGGTGAAGCAGTGTTATTGAAGGTTTCACCTTGGAAAGGTTTATCCAGATTTGGGAAGAAAGGAAAGCTGAGTCCGCGTTATGTTGGCCCTTTTGAGATTTTGAGGCGTGTGGGAAAGGTTGCTTATGAATTGGCGTTACCACCTCACATGTAATAAATTTATAACGTGTTCCACGTGTCAATGTTGAAGCTTTATCTTCCTGACTCAAATAGTGTGATATAATACGAGCCAATCGAGATTCAGCCAGATTTGTCTTTTCTAGAGCGGCCAGTGCAGATTTTAGATAGGAAAGAAAGAGTGCTTAGGAATAAGTCCGTGTCTTTAGTGCGAATCTTGTGGAGGAATCCCAAGGTTGAAGAGTCGACCTGGGAGTTGGAAAGCAAAATGCGATCCAAGTATCCTCACTTGTTTTCTTAGGCTGATTCTGAGGACAGAATCCTGTTAAGGGGGAAGGATGAAATATCCGGGAAAAATATGTGAATATTATATGTTAAATAAATAAATATTATGTGTTTTATAAGTTTAAAGTGATTATTTCCATGTAATTAAATGATGTAACTATTATTTCTGTTTCTGTGCGGACCAGAAAAATTTTCGAGTAATTAATAGGTGTTTAAACTGTAATTATATGAATTGATCTGTAATCGGGACTCGTATTTTACTTGCGTCTTTATCAAGGTACCCGTTTTATCTCGTTTTGTGTGCGTTTGAATGCATTTTATGTGTTTCTGGGATTTTCTGGTAATTTAGGGATCGTTTCTGTGTTTCAAAAATCAATGGACTGGGACCCCACCGGGACGTCAAACCCCACAAAATCTGTGTTTTTATTCTTATAAAATTATTCATATTTCAAATACCTTGTATCTATGTATTTTTGAATTATTCACAATTTTTGGAGAATTTTGACATTAATTTGGTATTTTATCATTTTTAAAATTATTCCCCGTAATTATTATTTTGGGGCTTAATTATTGTAATTTAGGGATAAAAACACCCTTAATTTATTTTAGGGGTATAATTTCTGTAAAAATATAAATACCAGCCAATCATTTATTTTATTCATTTTTTTATAAAATTTCAGTAATTCTTGAATAAAAGTGGGGGTGTGATTTCGTTCTTGACAGAAATCCCTTGATTTTGAAAGATTTACTGAACCTCTGTTAACGCTCTTGTAATCAATACAATCCTCTCGAAGAGACGGATCTTTTGGTACCAAAATCACAAACTGAGGTGAGCTGATGATTAAACTTGATTTTTATGCTTTTGTTCTTGAAATCGTTTTTGAGTTGTGATGATTTTTGATTGATTTTGATGTTACCAGTAGCTTTAGGGTGATCTTTGGAGTCGATTTATGTATTTGGTTGATATATTTTAGTCCTGGAAAGGTGAAACCGAGTTCTTGATGTTTATGTTTTTTTTTAAATTGATTTTTCGGTTTGAATTGATGTTCTTGATGGTTGTTAATGATCTGAATAGATTAGGGATGATGTTAGCTTCGATTTGGTACCAGAATCATTGAGTTTGGTTAATGATTGTTGGAGTTCGTATTTTTCTGATGATGTCGCCGGAGGATTCTCGGTTCTTGCCGGAATCGAAGTTTTGTAGGTTGTTTGTGGTTGTTGATATTACGTATGAACTGGAGTAATGAATTGGAATTGATTCGGCTTGGAAACTAGTCTGAAACCAGGCGAAATAGAGCAGGGAATGTCACGCCCACAACTTGACAATACATATTATACAAATTATTACAATAGTTAACAAAAGATAGTAAACACAACCGAATTCAAAGATCTTACAGTTTAGGGTTTGGAACAGCCCAACACTATTAACTATAACAATCTGATTTTTAATATCGAGTCCTCACACAAACTATTTCTTATTCAACCTGAGCTCGAACATACGCATCGGCATCACAAATCTTACGAGCTGTCTGCTTGAATCTAACCATAGCTGCTAGCTGTAATATGAGGGTGAAAACAAGTAGTGAGCCAAATGCTCAACAAGTGCTATACAATAAAACAAGATAAAAGAATAACAATGTAAACAAAAAAACAGGTTGAATCACTTGCCTTGAAAAAGGTTGGACTGGGCTGGCAGGTAGGACCAACTGGAAGCTTTACTCGACCTTTATGGTAAGTTTACCCTCGTCTCGAGATCCTACAAATAATAATAACCTCATTATAATATATTCTCACCAACTCAACCTATTTGCAAATCGAAATTAAACACCATGGCACTTAGGCCTATATACACTCAATTTACAATTACCTCATAACATAATAGTACACATAGCCACGTATGCTCACATACCATATTTAAGTACCAAATAATATCACACACGCCATATTGCAACACTAGGATGGGATGATCTCGCTCCACATACTTAAGTCACTTGGTCGCTAAACTAGACAAAATCTCCAAATTTTGGCTTCCTACTCAAAGTGCCTTTACTAAACCATCCAATTCCTATTGACCCTAACTTGGGCCTTTCACTCTACTGACTTTATGCTATCTTGAAACTATGGTGGTCAACCTAGGCCTCACTCATAAGTACTCTAAAACTATGTGGTAAGTGAAGGTGCTTATTATGGTAAATTTCAGAATGACCTCTAAGGTTTCTTGGGTGCGTTTGGCACTCTTACACTTCAAATTTTCCTTCAAAACTTCTACACTAGACTCTTCTGATCATAAGGCAACTCCCAAACTTGATTTGGCTCAAGGGCCTAGCTTGGGCCTCCCTAGGCCTAAGCTTAAAGTCCATGACTCCCCTATTTTTCTGGACAGGAAAGGGTCCTGATTTGAACTAACTTATGACACATGGTTCTAATTTAAATCCTATGAACTATGGCTGGAAAAACTCCTCGGACACTCCCTCTAACTAAGACCCAATGGGGCCTAATGAGGGCCTACCTATGACATGGTCAAAACTTTCCATTTCTAAGTTGTAACAAAACTGTCCTCTGCTGGACAAATTTGGTGTTTCCACTCGTCCACCTAATAAAACGTCTTACAAACCTCCAACAAACACCTAAAACCTATTGTATACTCCTAGTTATAGCTTTTGGTGGCTTGGGCCTCAAAGTGCACAACAATGACAAGGTCAAATCTCACTCTAAACCTCGGGGTACCAAACTGATTTTCTGCAGAAACTAATACTCTCCTTTCAACAAAGTTCTTACTTAACAAACCCAACCAACAACCAAAAACCCAAACCAAACCTTAACTAAGACGTTCTACTGAACTAACTCCCTTACACTCAAATAAGCTTGGTGGAGATCATACTTACCTAAGGTGCAACATAGCAAAATAAAGGCTAACACATTACACAAATTACAAGTCATCAACTTTTTGAAAATGACAAGTTATATCTTCTTTATAAATATATACGAATTAACATCACATATCATGGAGCATAAATCAAGATTAATATCTTAACTCTACTGAAACTAAGGCTTACTAACAAAATCAATCCAACTGATTAAAAATTTTCGAAAAACATGAGTGGTTTACATGCATGCATGCCTTCGAATATTCAAACTAAAACAATATGATTTCCAAAATAAATTTTATCATAAAAATCAACATGCAAGCATAGCATAAGCTATAACTAAATGATCACTTAGCATGCAAAGGGTTTTATCAAGTTTTTTTTGTTACAAAATTCATGTTATCACTACCAAAAACACATAGGAATGAAACAAGGCAACAAAACAACCTCAAGAACCATTCATTCGGCTCCCTCAAGGTCATGGCCGAATGAAATGGAAGGGAAATGACCATTTAAAATCAAGAGCCTCATTCTCATGACTTGGCATTTCACCATTCCTTGTAGTTCTCTCAAAATACAACCTTAAATCCATGAGAATCAAGATTGTATTTTGAGTTCCAACTAAAACTTTGACATGCAAACTCTAAACTTAAAATTTTCACTCAAAACTCTTTGGATTATATATAATCAAGATATAGGAAGTAACATTTACTTAAATGGGAGATAGAATCTTGAATGAAAAATGAAACAAAAGAAGGGGTGAGGCTCGGCCAAAAGAGCCGAGAGGGAGGAGGGCCGAGAGGGAAGGGAGGAGAAAGGAGGGGGTGGAATGGTGGGGTGAAAGTGGAGTGATCATCACATTTGCTTGGTTTTTATGCTTTTGATTTGACCACAAGTGAGTGGATTTAGGAAATGACAAGAGTAACCTTCTAGCTAAAGTTAGGTGGATTTGCATGCAAGGACAAAGTGGTAACTTGGCTAGTAGAATGAAAGTGAGTGGGGTTGGAAATGCCTTCTTTGCCCCCTAGTTGAATGGAAGAGTATTTGCATGCAAGGGCAATCATGCAATTTGATAATTACCAAGCAACTAATTTTCAAAGATTTATTTTTATAAAATAAAATAAAAGTTCAAAAATTATAAAATTTATACCATAAAATAGCTTGGATTTTTAGAAATTTTATGAGATCACTTTTGAAATTTGTGAATGAAATAATTTTTAAAAGAAATTTTCCTAGGTATAGAATATTCCTTATAAATCAAAAATAAGGGCAATTAATAAAACTCTTGCTTTGAAAAATTTATATTCTACATAAAGCAATTTATAATGCAGACATTTCCATTCACACAAACGTACAATCATTAAGTATATTTATAATCAGCTCTAATATTATACAAAGTTCACAAATAATATTACACAAAATGCTGGTCATAACATCCTCTCCCCCTTAAAGGATTCTGTCCTCAGAATCTAAGAGAACATATGAGGATACCGGGAACGCATATCAGACTCTAACTCCCAGGTTGATTCTTCGAACTTGGGGTTCCTCCAAAGTACTTTTACTAACTTTACCGACTTATTTCTAAGACTCTTTACTTGCTAGTCGAGTAATTTGACAGGTTCCTCCATAAATGACAGGTCTGCCTGAATTGCTATGGGTTCATATTCTATCACATGGTTGGCATCAGGATTGTACTTCTTAAGCAATGACACATGGAACACATTATGCATATGTTGATTCTGAGGTGGTAAGGCTAACTCATAAGCCACATTCCCCACTTGACTCAAAATTTCAAAAGGACCTATATATCTAGGCGCTAACTTCCCCTTTTTACCAAATCTAGACAATCCTTTCCTTGGCGATACTTTCAGCAAAATGGCTTCGCCTACTTGGAATCTAACATCCTTACGCGCTCGATCCGCATGTTTTCTTTGTCTATCTTGAGCAGCAAGCAACCTTTTCTGAACTAATTTGACTGTCTCGTGCAACTGTTGTACCAATTATGGGCCTAAAATCTTTCCTTCTCCCACTTCATCCCAACTTGTCGGTGATCTACATTTCTGTCTGTATAAAGCTTCGTATGGTGGCATGCCAATACTGGAGTGATAGCTATTGTTATAGGAGAATTCTACCAATGGTAAGTGGTCGTCCTAACTTCCTGCAAAATCGATTGCACAACTGCGCAACATGTCTTCGATTGTTTGAATTTTCCTTTCACTCTGACCATCAGTCTGCGGATGATATGCCGTACTCATGTTCAACTTTGTGACAAGACTCTCTTGAAATTGCATCCAGAATCTCGAGTTAAATCGGGGATCTCTTTCTGAAACTATCGATACGGGCACGCCGTGTCTTAGTACGATTTCATGCATATACATATGAACCAATCTGTCCAATGACGATTTCTCATTAATTGGAAGAAAATGCGCCGACTTTGTAAGGCGATCAACTATAACCCATATAGCGTCATGTCCGGATTTTATTCGCGGTAGTCCCACTATAGTCCATAGCAATGTTTTCCCATTTCCATTATGGAATCTTTAGGGGCTGAATTAATCCGCTTGGTCTTTGATGTTCTGCCTTTACTTTCTGACAAGTATAACACTTCGCAACCCATTCTGCCACCTCTCGTTTCATATTTGGCCACCAAAAGTTCTACTTCAAGTCTCGATACATTTTGGTGCTTCCCGGATGGATTAAAAATCTTGAATTATGGGCTTCTTGCAAAATCTCAGTCTTTAATTCAGGTACATGAGGAATCCAAATTCTTGAGGAGAACCTTAGTATTCCTTGCTCATCCATTAGAGTACCAATCTCTTCTCCAGTTAGCTGATTTTTCTCTTGCTTCATTACTTCTTCTTGACATTTCTTTATCTTTTCCAATAATGTTGGCTGAAAAGTCATGTACGATAAACCTCTTCAACTATCCCACAATCACAAAGTTCCACTCCAAATCTCTTAATTTCTTCCGACAATTCTTTTGGTATTGCTATCATATTCAATCTTTCCTTCCTACTCAAAGAATCGGCTACAATGTTTGCCTTTCCCAGATGATAATTAATCGAGCAATCATAGTCCTTAATCAATTCCAACCATATCCTTTGCCTCATATTGAACTCATTCTGAGTGAAAATATACTTTAAACTCTTGTGATCCGTGTAGATCTCACACTTTTCTCCGTAGAGGTAATGTCTCCAAATCTTAAGTGCGAATACTATGGCAACTAGTTCCAAGTCATGCGTAGGGTACTTTAATTTATGCGGTTTTAACTGTCTTGACGCATACACAATCACATTATTGTGTTGTATTAGCACACAACCCAATCCTTTATGTGAAGCATCACTAAAAATCACAAAGTTTCCTTGATCGTCGGGTAGTACTAACACCGGAGCTGTAACTAACCTCTTCTTCAACTCTTGAAAGCTATCATCACATTCTGCATTCCATTCGAACTTCTGATTCTTCCTAGTTAACTTAGTCAATGGCGTGGCGATTTTCGAAAAATCCTTGACAAATCTTCTATAATATCCCGCCAATCCTAGAAAACTTTGCACTTCCGTCGGTGTCTTTGGCCTCTCCCAACTCATAATAGCCTTAATCTTGGACGGATCTACTTTAACTCCTTCATCTCCAATAACATGTCCCAAAAATTGAACCTCCTTTAACCAAAACTCACACTTAGAAAATTTGGCATACAAATTCTCTTGTCGGAGTATCTCCAATGCTATCCATAGATGCTGCTTATGTTCTTCTTCCGACTTTGAATAAATAAGGATGTCATCAATGAACACCACTATGAACTTATCCAAATACTTTATAAATACCCGGTTCATCAAATCCATAAATGCTGCCGGGGCGTTAGTCAAACCAAAAGGCATTATTAAAAATTCATAATTTACGTATCTTATCCTGAAAGCTGTCCTTGGGATGTCTTCTTCTTTGATCTTTAATTGATGGTATCCTGATCTTAAGTCAATCTTTGAAATTTGCTCCTTTCAGCTGATCAAATAGGTCATCTATTCTTGGTAGCGGGTAACGGTTCTTAATCGTCACCTTATTCAACTCACGATAATCTATACATAACCGCATACTTCCATCTTTCTTCTTTACAAACAGAACAGGTGCTCCCCATGGCGACGTACTTGGCCGTATCACTCCTTTGTCTAACAATTCTTGTAGTTGGCTCACCAACTCTTTCATTTCTACCGGTGCCATCCTATATGGGGCCTTCGAAACTGGTTCCGTGCCCGGAGCAAGGTTGATCTCGAACTCGATTTGTCGATCTGGCGGTAAGCCTGGTAGTTCATCTGGAAACATATCTGGAAATTCGTTGACTACTGGGATATCTTCTATGCTGAGGTTGTCCCTTTCTGAATCCACTACATAAGCTAGGAATGACTCGCAACCTTTCCTAAGCAACTTCATAGCCTGGACGATTGTAAGAAACAGTTTCTCTTGCCTTTGTCCCTTAAATACTACTTTCTCTCCACTCTCCGTCTTTAAATACACCTTCTTTGACTTATAATTAATCTGAGCATTATTCTTCCCTAACCAATCCATGCCTAAAATTATATCGAACTCTCCCAACTTGAAGAGTATCAAGTCGGCTGAAAATTTATACCCCGAAATATCAATCTCACACTTTGGACATAGTTGACTCACAGGAATCTTCTCTTGATTCGCAATTACCACATTTACTACCTCGTTTATATCCATTTTATCACATTGAAGTTTATCAACAAAAGTTTCTGATATGAAAGATCTTGTCGCTCCAGAATCAATCAATACTTTAGCCTCGACATTATTTAGTAAAAGTGTACCTGCTATCACCTCAGAATTCTGAACATCGTCCTTCATTTTTAAATCGAATGTCCTCGCTGTTGCTTGCGGAGTTGTTGCAGGTGGTGGAGGTAAGGCCAATACCTCAGCTGGCACGCTTGCACTAGTACTTGCCACGTTCATTAGAGCTTTGACTGGTCTGGTTGACTTGCACTCCCTAGCTATGTCTCCAGTCTTTCCACACTTGTAGCATGTAACTCCCAGCTTCGGCATCTTACACTCGTTAGCCAAATGTCCCTTCTAGTTGCACCTATAGCATGTCATGCTCAGCTTATTACACACTCCGGGGTGCCTTCTTCTACAATGCTTGCATTCTGGTCTCTGAAATCTGTTTTCTCCAACTTGTCCTTGGCTTGCCTGGTGGTTCCCCTTTGATTCTTGTATTTTGCTCAAATTTTCCTTCTTCTGAAAATTTCCGCCTTTGTGGAATCCAATCCTTTCTACATTCCTGTCTTGTGCTTTTCCGACTTCAGACTTTTCTCCATATAATGGAACCTTCCTCTTCTTATTATCCCTTTCCTTCCTTGACTGCATCCCATTACTCTCAATCAGAGCAGCTTTCTGCACTACGCCTGCATAAGTATCAAGCTCAAACATAGCCACTCTATCTCTGATCCAAGACTCTAATCCTTGTTGGAATCTCTTTGCTTTTTCCTCCTCATTGCTAGTATACTTTGTCACAAACCTTGACAGCTCTGTGAACTTCTTCTCATACTCCAGTACAGACATACTCCCTTGCTTCAATTTAAGAAATTTAAGCTCCATCTGATTCTGCATGTACTTATGGTAATACTTTTCCAGAAATAACTTCTTAAATCTATCCCAAGAAACTTGCTGTTTTACTTCTATAGCTTTCACTGAATCCCACCAATAGATGACTTCGCCCTTCAGGAAGTAAGTAGCATATGATGTCTTCTGATCGTCCCCTAACTGTACCAATTCAAAAGCCCTTTCCATTTCCTTAATCCATGTGTTAGCTATTACTGGATCAGTGGTATCATGAAATGCAGGTGGATTCACATTCTGAGAAGCTTTGAAAGTAACAACTTGTCGAGGTGGTACTCGTGGATCAGGTGGTTGGGGTGGTTCGCGGTTATCTTTGTTTTCAAATTATTGTTGAAGAGTTAGTTGTTGTTGAGCTATAGCATTTGTTTGCTATTGTAAGGTTTCCAGTAATCGAAGAATATTAGGATCTATGGTAGATGTCGTTGTTGGGTTCTTCCTTTTGGGTGGCATGATCCTGAAATAAAAGTTACGTCAAAACAGGTATGATCAATGAGATAATTTGAGGGTGTCACATGGCATTCTTGTTCACATATGAGGTCGAATTTTAATTTAAACGAACAGGGTGATGCATATAAAGGCATAAAATAACAGTTGAAAGCAAACGGAACGATAGTGCATAATAATTGAAATTTAAAGGTCAAGATACATCAAGATTAGATTAAAGTTTGAATCTAGGAATAACATGCTTATTTAAAGGAAACAACAGGGAATTTTACAAAGTCCAAAAATACAATATCATGAAAGGTAGATAATGGAAAGAACTAAGGCTTCACTCTTTTAGAACGGGGTTTGGTAGTCTTCTCCTCTCGAAGTGTCTTCACAATACTCTGGAGCTCGTCCGCCACCATCTGGATGATATACTGGCTGGTACGGTCTTGGTGCGATGGCATCTCCTCAAGCTTAATATTGACGTACTGAACCAAAGTCTCAAGTCTCGCAGTCATCTACTCCTTAGGCTTTCCTTCATAGTTACGGCTGTCCGGATACACGTTCTTCAATCGGTCTAACAGTCGGTCGTACTTGTCCCGAAGCATGTCGAAATCGTGCCTCAACTCAGCATACACAGAGAAAGCAATAGTGTCATCCGACCCAGAGGATGACGAGGAGTGCGCCCTTGGCTGACAAACTATACATAGATATATATAAGAGGAGTATTACTGATAGATTTGCTTATCCTACTCTCTCGCATAATATCCTATAACTTATACATATATCCTATAACCTATTTGGGCTGTCCAGGGACTCTAAACCATAGCTCTGATACCAAAACCTATCACGCCCCCAAATTGACAATACATATTATACAAATTATTACAATAGTTAACAAAAGATAGTAAACACAACCGAATTCCAAGATCTTACAGTTTAGGGTTTGGAACAACCCAAAACTATTAAGTATTACAATCTGATTTTTAATATCGAGTCCTCACATAAACTATTTCTTATTCTACCTGAGCTCGAACATACGCATCGGCATCACAAGTCTTACGAGCTGTCTGCTTGAATCTAACCATAGCTGCTAGCTGTAATATCAGGGTGAAAACAAGTAGTGAGACAAATGCTCAACAAGTGCTATACAATAAAACAAGATAAAAGAATAACAATGTGAAGATAGAGCTAATAATTACAAGAGATGGACTGTTGGGTGACGGCATCATTTATTTATATCAAAACATTTCCAAAATCATTTCTTAATCAAAAACCATTTTATGACGCTACAGATTACAGCCGGTGATCAGCCGCGAAGTAATCCCGAACCTCGCTGGGTTCTAAAACATTAATGAGATCCCTAGGCAACTTTTAAGACTACAATTTAAGTGCGGAAAGGACTCGCGTCTCAGTCCAGATCCACTATTTAAAGAAATCATTTGTCCCCCTTTGGAACTTAAAATCCAATTTTTTAATCATTTCAAAAACTGATGCCAATTGACAATTAATTTCTTAAACAGTAAATATCTGTTATAAATCCACTATGAAACACTGGGAATATATCCATTAGGGCCATGATCCACTAGACTTTACTCTATCAGGGTAATTGAAAGGTTTCTATTTACAAGGACTTTGACAAGGAGATTTAGTAAGGCTATCGGATAATATGAAAGAGTAATGCCAGACTAGGCTTAAAGCAATGGTTTCAAATAAGGTATAGGTATTAAAATATCAAGAAGATAAGCATCACTGGTTCCAGGTATGATATAGGTATGAAAATACAAATAAAGGGATCATTAGCTCAAGGTATAACATGGTATCACGCTTTAGGGTAAGGATAGGGTTATCAAAAAATCATTAAAAAATCTTTAAGGAATGAATGGCTTTTAGGCTTCAAGCTGAGGTTAGTGATTATAAATTACACGTGGTTCAACATTACAATTACTTTGGTATACTAACATAATATGACATTTTGATCTACTTGCATAACAATCTTCAAATAAGGTAAAATTACTTGCAATAGACACTTGAGGGCTCATGGTATTTCTATATAATACGAAGACAGATTTGAAAACCACTTGGTTCATGTATAACAAGGTAAATCAAAATACTCGCATCATATATAGGAACTAGTTATCACACACTTGCAGTGTAAACAAAAAAAAAAGGTTGAATCACTTGCCTTGAAAAAGGCTGGACTGGGCTGGCAGGTAGGAGCAAGTGGAAGCTTTACTCGACCATTATGGAAATTTTACCCTCGTCTCGAGATCCTATAAATAATAATAACCTCATTATAATATATTCTCACCAACTCAACCTATTTGCAAATCGAAATTAAACACCATGGCACTTAGGCCTATATACACTCAATTTACAATTACCTTATAACATAATAGTACACATAGCCACGTATGCTCACATACCATATTTAAGTACCAAATAATATCACACACGCTATATTGCAACACTAAGCTGCGATGAACTCGCTCCACATACTTAAGTCACTTGGTCGCTAAACTAGACAAAATCTCCAAATTTTGGCTTCCTACTCGAAGTGCCTTTACTAAACCATTCAATTCCTATTGACCTTAACTTGGGCCTTTCACTCTACTGACTTTATGCTATCTTGCAACTATGGTGGTCAACCTAGGCCTCACTCATTAGTGCTCTAAAACTATGTGGTAAGTGAAGGTGCTTATTATGGTAAATTTCAGAATGACCTCTAAGGTTTCTTGGGTGCGTTTGGCACTCTTACACTTCAAATTTTCCTTCAAAACTTCTACACTAGAATCTTCTGATCATAAGGCAACTCCCAAACTTGATGTGGCTCAAGGGCCTAGCTTGGGCCTCCCTAGGCCTAAGCGTAAAGTCCATGACTCCCCTATTTTTCTGGGTAGAAAAGGGTCCTGATTTGAACTAACTTATGACACATGATTCTAAATTAAATCCTATGAACTATGGCTGGAAAAACTCCTCTGACACTCCCTCTAACTAAGGCCTAACAGGGCCTAATGAGGGCCTACCTATGACATGGTCAAAACTTCCCATTTCTAAGTTGCAACAAAACTGTCCTCTGCTGGACAGATTTGGTGTTTCCACTCGTGCACCTAACCAAACGTCTTACAAACCTTCAACAAACACCTAAAACCTATTGTATACTCCTAGTGCTAGCTTCTGGTGGCTTGGGCCTCAAAGTGCACAACAATTACAAGGTCAAATCTCACTCTAAACCTCGGGGTACCAAACTGATTTTTTTGCAGAAACTAATACTCTCCTTTCACCAAGGTTCTTACTTAACAAACCCAACCAACAACCAAAAATCTAAACCAAACCTTAACTAAGGTGTTCTACTGAACTAAATCCCTTACACTCAAAATAAGTTTGGTGGAGATCATCCTCACCTAAGGTGCAACATGGCAAAATAAAGGTTAACACGTTACACAAATTACAAGTCATCAAGTTTTTGAAAACGACAAGTTATATCTTCTTTATAAATATATACGAATTAACATCACATATCAAGGAGCACAAGTCAAGATTAATATCTTAACCCTACTGAAATTAAGGCTTACTAACAAAATCAATCCAAATGATCAAAAATTTTCGAAAAACATGAGTGGTTTACATGCATGCATGCCTTCGAATATTCAAACTAAAACAATATAATTTCCAAAATAAATTTTATCATAAAAATCAACATGCAAGCCTAGCATAAGCTATAACTAAATGATCACTTCTCATGCAAAGGGTTTTATCAAGTTTTTTTTGTTACAAAATTCATGTTATCACCACCAAAAACACATAGGAATGAAACAAGGCAACAAAACAACCTCAAGAACCATTCATTCGGCTCCCTCAAGGTCATGGACGAATGAAATGGAAGGGAAATGACCATTTAAAATCAAGAAACTCATTCTCATGACTAGAAATTTCACCATTCCTTGTAGTTCTCTCAAAATACAACCTTAAATCCATGAGAATCAAGATTGTATTTTGAGTTCCAACTAAAACTTTGACATGCAAACTCAAAACTTAAACTTTTCACTCAAAACTCTTTGGATTATATATGATCAAGATATAGGAAGTAACATTTACTTGAATGGGAACTAGAAGCTTGAATGAAAAATGAAAGAAAAGAGGGGGGTGGGGCTCGGCCAAAAGAGCCGAGAGGGAGGAGGGCCGAGAGGGAGGAGGGTCGAGAGGGGAGGGAGGAGAAAGGAGGGGGGTGGAATGGTGGGGTGAAAGTGGAGTGATCATCACATTTGCTTGGTTTTTATGCTTTTGATTTGACCACGAGTGGATTTAGGAAATGACAAGAGTAACCTTCTAGCTAAAGTTAGGTAGATTTGCATGCAAGGATAAAGTGGTAACTTGGCTAGTAGAATGAAAGTGAGTGGGGTTGGAAATGCCTTCTTTGCCCCTTAGTTGAATGGAAGAGTATTTGCATGCAAGGTCAACCATGTAATTTGATAATTACCAAGCAACTAATTTTCAAAGATTTATTTTTATAAAATAAAATAAAAGTTCAAATATTATAAAATTTATACCATAAAATAGCTTGGATTTTTAGAAATTTTATGTGATCACTTTTGAAATTTGTGAATGAAATAATTTTTAAAAGAAATTTTCGAAGGTATAGAATATTCCTTATAAATCAAAAATAAGGGCAATTAATAAAACTCTTGCTTTGAAAAAATTATATTCTACATAAAGCAATTTGTAATGCAGAAATTTCGATTCACATAAACGTACAATCATTAAGTATATTTATAATCGGCTCTAATATTATACAAAGTTCACAAATAATATTACAGAAAATGCTGGTCGTAACAGGGAAGAGGTGCCGGAACTCGGCCGGAGTTGGCGAGTCACCGGTCGGTTTCTGGAAAACCCAGAACTTCGGCGGTGTTCTTCCCCAACCCGCCTGGGTTCTTGGTGACCCGGTTGGATCCAAAACCAACCCGGGTTTAATCCCCGAAACCCTAACCCCCAATCCCCAATTTTGTTTCCAGTTTTTGATTTTAAAAATATTTCAAAAACAAAATCCTTTTTCCTATTTTCAAAAATTATTTTATTTATTTCTAAAAATCATTTAATAATTATTTAAATACTAAAAATTATTTTCTTAATTATTTTAAATTCCTAAAATTATTTTATTTTATTATTTTCAAAAAACTCAATTTGATTTAATTATTTATAATTTATTTTAGTTAATTATTTATGAGTTTAATTAATTGATTAATTAATTTAATCAATTAATTTTATTTTTAAATGGTTAAATAAATGTAAATTATTTATAATTAATTCAAATAATTCCTAAAAATTATTTTTAAGCTTTTAAAAACTACATTTTGGTATTTAAAAGTCAATTAATATTATTATTAATTGATTTAATTATATTTATTTCTTATTTTATTCATAATAATTAAACCGTTCGTTCGTTTAATACGAAACGAACGCGTACAGACTCAGAAAAATATTACGCTTTCAATAAAAATACTTTTAGGCCCTAATTTATTTTGTATTGAGATGTCATTTGATTTGTTTATCCTTTTGAGTCAGTATATGATCGATAACCGCTAATATTGACCTAATTTTAATTCTTAACGTACTGAAACCCATATTTTGACAACCTGACTTATGTGTTACATGAAATATGTGATTACGTGATATATAAATGACATGATTACATGTTACGTAATATGCATGTTATCTGTTTACAGTCTTAAAATGCCATGATTAGTTATAAACAATCGGGTAGATGTCAAGACGTATAGTTACATCGATTGAGTTTGGTTCTGTCAGTTAAACTAGTCCTTTTGTTTATAGAACGAGTAGCAAGGAGTACGGTCAAGTGTTAGACGGAGATAGTAGCCAGCAGCTATAAGAAGAGTTATAGTATGAGGTTATTGAGCATACCAGGCAAGTACCCTAACTTCATTTATCGTTCAAATGACGTATATTTCGAATCATATTATGCAAGTATTTATATCTTCACTTATCATTCAAGTGATATTGACTCTGAACTTTATTCTTTCAATTTCCATACTATTCTAAATTCAAAATAGTTAAGTGTTTTTACATTTCGCTCTAAATTACTCTATACAGTGAAACTTTGAATTGAGATTAGCGAATAAATAATTGTTCTGGTTATTTTGCCATTGGTTGTTGAGATAACTCTGGACCATGAGAAATGGGGAGTTATGTGGTTAAGGATGTCATTTGATTCAACTCCTTTAACGGAAAATTGTTTTTTTATGGGTTGGATGGTTGCGTAAGAGGTCGTGGCGGCGGTCCAGCATAAGTTATGTGTTATACAGGATATAACACCTTGTTAGGCCGATATGTGCCTTGGGTACCTTTTGTTTAGTTGGATATGCTTCGGCATACCGGTGTTGCTCCACGGCTGATCACCGGAGGCAACACACCGTCATTCGAGGATTCTAATCCCAAAACAAAATACATATACAAATGTTGTTTATTATCAAATATATATCAGTTTTGATACTGTTCAGGTATTTTGGTTTGGTTTTGTTCATCAGATATATTGTTGTTGTTGTTCTAAATCATTAGCTATATATTGCTTGCTGAGCATTTCTTTCGCTTATACTTGTTTCATATCCTGATTCTTTTAGCTAGGCCAGGGCAAGCTTGAGTTCCAGGTCTGACCAGAGGTTGTGTGCTTGTAGATAGTTTGGTGTGTTTTCCAGGTAGATAGTTGGGACGCTTAGCAAGTCTAGAGGTTTGTAATAAAATTTGAATAAGTTGTAAAACTAATTAGACTTATGGTTTGTGATAACAGTTGGTTTGTACTAGTACCTGTTCCATACTATAACCTGTGATCAACCCAGTTGCATGCAAGGGGTCATATCTATTATATTATTCCGCTGTGATTATGTTATCATGGTTTATTGGCTAGTGACCCCCAAATCTCGACCCCGGGTTTGGAGAGCGTCACATCCTCAGGATTTGATGTGCCATCAGGATTTGATGCATCATCAGTATCTGCAGAACATCAGCATGTGAAAACAATCTGTTATGAAGATTAAGTCTGTTCCTTATTTTGAGGGATGGATATATGTTCGTTCTGAGTGATAAGACTTTGTGTATTCAGTTGAAGATATGTATCATTTTCTGTTAGTAATTGATAATGCATATCCTAGAATGATTTGTAGCAGCTGTATATTATATAAACACAATTTAGGTCATCACATAGTAATTATCTCGAGCATTGTATGACCTAGCAGCTCTCAAGAACTTCAGTATTTCTTGAGAGTATTTGTAACAGTTTTTATCAGAAATATATAGAACTGTATATTTTTATACTTGTTCAAAACGTTTATACAATTGTATCCAGTCCTTTTAAACAATTGTATCATTATTGGGAAATAATTGGTATCAGAGCAAACTGATAAATTTACAATCAGAAGCGATCTAAATATGTCTCTGAACAAGTATGAAAGTATTAAAATCCCCATTCTGAAAAAGGCTGAATATCCTACATGGAAGGTGAAGATGCTCATGCACCTGGAGGCTACAGATCCAGACTATCTCGACATAATTAATGATAAACCCTACATGCCAACAAAACTGGTGCCTGTAACTCCTATTGTTGCTGAACACTATCAGTTAAAGGAGAAGAGTGAGTGGACACCAGAAGATAAGTAGTTGTGCTGAAAGATGCAAAGGTATGAAACATTTTGCATTACAGTCTTGATTCTGTGATGTCAAATAGGGTTATAGCCTACAAGACTGCCAAGGAGATCTGGGATGCTCTTGAAACTCAATGTCAAGGAACCATGGCCATCAAGAAGAACATAAGGGTTGTTCTAATTCAAGAATATAAACATTTTGAGGCCAAACTTGATGAAAGCCTCACGGATATCTATGACAGGTTTCTTACCCTTCTCAACAACCTATCCTTGGTGGGAAAAGTGTATGACCGGGAGGATTCAAACATTAAGTTTCTGAGAGCCTTGAATGAGGAATGGGAGACTCAGACTTCAATCATACGACATCAGTATGATTTGGAAATAATCACCCAGGATGAAGTCTATGGCATGCTGAGAACTCATGATGTGGAAGTTCAGCAAAGGAAAGAGAGGAAAAGCAACAAGGGAAAATCAGTTACATTGAAAGTGAATGTTAAAGCTTCAAAAGAAAGGTCAGTTAAAGCTGCAAGGAAAAAGAACAATCTGCCAGAATCAGATACTGATGATTCATCATCAAATCCTAATGATGATACTGATTCTGAAACTGATGAGAACATGATAAATTCTGATGTCATGCAAATGGCTGCATTGCTAGTTAAGGGCTTCAAGATGATGCAATTCAGAAAGTCTCAGAAGAATAGAAGCTTCAGGAAAAAGTTTACTGGAGGAGAAAGGAAGTCATCTGGAAGAAGAGAAGGGAAGGACTCTAAAGCTGAAAAAGTCGACAGGTCAAAAATCAAGTGCTACAACTGTGATGTACCTGGTCATTTTGCTACAGAGTGCAAAAAAACAAAGCATGACAAAAGGAAGAATAAAGCCTTGATTACATCAAGCAAGGATTGTATGGACTCCACTGATTCTGAAAATGAAGAAACATGCTATGCACTGATGGCTAGCTTTGATGCTCCTGCTTCCTCTGATTCTAAGGTATCAACTTCTTTCTTCTCTTTTGATACTGAAGATATATCTAAACTAAAATCTATTTTTAAGTCTCTACATGGTAATTTTAAAAATAAGACTTTGGAGAACAATAGGCTGTTATCTGAAAATGAAATCTTAAAGTCTAGGAATGATTAGTTATAGTCTGACTTAGTAAGTAAGATTGAAGTTCAGGAAGAATGTGAGAAAGCTAAACATACAGTAAAGATACTAGAAGCTAAGTATAGTATATTGGAGAATGAATTAGATAATGAGAGGAAAACCCTTAAAGCCTGGACCAATTCAGGCAAAAAGGTTCATGAGATAATCTCTAAGAAAAACTGGAAAGAATGTCTTGGTTATGTAGATGGAATTAAGGATGTTGACACTGAAAATAAAACTACCCTTAAAACTCCTGTAAAGTTTATCTCTTCGGAAGCTGATGAACCCAAATCTACCTTTGAAAAGGGTTCAACATTAGCATCCAAAGAAAAGACAGTAAGTGATAAATCTCAAAAAAAGGAAAACAAGGAAATCATTAAGATTGTTAAGAAAGAAAAGAATATAGGACTTTTGTGTAAAAGATAATTGAAACAGAAATTATCTGAGGTTACTCACAAACCTTAAGTTAAAAGTCCTAAAAGGAACATAAATGGTAAGCAAGGTATTTCTAAGGATTCTAATTATACGTTTATTCCCAATGCTCCTATAAAAACTTGTTTTAACTGTGGTAATACTAATCATCTTGCTATTGATTGCAAGAGGAGTAAGAAAATGAAAACTACTATTCCTAAGTCTGATGTTAGAGGTAGATCACTATTTTATAAACCACAAAATCCTTGTTTTCATTGTGGTAGTAGTTGGCATTCAATTTACACCTGTAGTTCTTATCATAAGCTGTATCACAACTATTATGAATCTTTGCCTAAATTTAATAAAACTGCTTATGTACTCAATTCTTCTACTTCTACTAAATCTACTTCTGACAAGACAAATCCTGACAAAGGAAAAACTGTCAGAAGTACTTCTGAATCACAAAGGCTTAAGTTGTCCAAAAAGAGGCCCCAACAAGTGTGAGTCCTTAAAAATCCTTCTAATTAATTGCTCTTCTGACTACAGGGTAACAGGAAAAACACTGTAATAACCCCAATTTTTTGGAAATTTTTGAAACCCTTATGAATAGTGTTTTTGCTTAATGAGAAAACTTTTCATGCCACACTATGTAGGGGTTCTGATATGGATATTCTGAGATTTTATTAGTACTTTATATGGGATATAAGTGTATGTAAAGATCGTCAGAATCCAAATCCGAACACTTTGATTTTTCCCGGAAATACACTAGATACGGAAAGATTTGAGAAAAAGGTAACAGGATAAAAAGGATTTAAATTAAAGGATTATAGGAGAAGATCATAAAAGGAATATAATATATTGAGAAAGGTTAAGGGAACCTAAGTAATAAGATCCCGGGTATGATCCCTCAAACGATAAACGAAAACGAAAGTTAAGCGAACCGTATAACAGATCAGCGGTCATTAGGCAAACGATTAGGAAGTTAATCAAGGGGATTAGTGGGGATGATGTCATCCAACCAATAGAAAGAGGACAAGGAGGGGAGGATGACATCATGAGGATGACACAAGCATGACATGGGAAGGAAGGAGATGTGGTGGCTTTTTAACCACACCAAATCAAGGGCAACTAGGTAATTTACTAAAACAAACACAAAAATCAAACCAACCAAGCCAAGCAAATCATTTTTCATCAAAATCAAAAAGAAACCAAGGCATTGTTCTTCATGCTCTCGGCCAAAACAGAACCAGAACACTAAAACTGCTGTATCTCCTTCATTTCTCACTCAAATATTGTGTTCTATAGCTCATTGGAAAGGTATTGAGATGGCCTACAACTCTTGTTCACAAGTCTCGTCCAAATAATCATGGTAAGACCCTCATTTTTACAGTTCTTTAAATCGGACTTTTAGAAACTTCAAAGCCTAACTTTGTGTTCTTGATTTTTTTGGAAAGATCAAGCTTGTAGGAGGCTCCCTAAGGCTTCCTAGCAACTTAACACCTCCCAAGAAAGGTATAAACTTCAAACCCTAGCCTTTACTTTATTTGTTAGTAAGTTTAATGGTTGGTGTTGTGAAATGAGAAGCATGGATTGTGATTATTAGTAGTTTGGTTTGATTTGGAAGTGTTTTGGTAATTGAAGCTTTATTATAGTTCATAGGTCTTGATTGTGGTTGTTTGAGTTGAAAACCTTGGAGATTATGGACTGATGTGGTATGGTTTAGGTGAAGTTTTGTTGTATTGATGGTTATGAGTTGGTTGGTGGTTAATTGGAGTAGTTTAAACATTGGTAATCGCGTAAACATAGCCGCCGTAACGTCCGATTTTCTTTGGACTGTTTTTGTGCATAACATTAGGACCCGAGAACCCCCTGCTAGATTATGACCACTGCCATTTTTAGATAGCTCATGTTACGAGCTTCGTTTTGATATATAGTTCGTTCGATTCCGATGCACGGTTTAGGAGAAACGACCGTTTCAAGTAACGGCGTTTCGTGAACGAAACTTTTCCCCTCGCCTTACTTTGAAACATAGGTTAAAGACCAAAAAGGGTTAATTAATGTATGAAACATTTATGGTAAGTGTGTTAGGCAGTTGGTAAGACACTCGCGAAGGAATCGCCTTAAAACTCGTAAAGGTTAAATTATTAAAAATGGTGGAGCCGAGGGTACTCGAGTGACTTAAGAGAATCAGTAAGCGCAAAACAAGCGTTAGAGTCTAAGTTAGTTAAAGTATAGATTTACAAGTGACTTTGGTTTAATTCCAACTTACTTGTTGTTTATAGGTTACCACACTCGTCCCGAGCCATTCGTAACCCCCAGTCGCTCAGGCAAGTTTTCTACCCGTATAACTGTTGTTGTGATGTATATGTGTATATGCATGATCTTGCGATAAATGCATATTGGTTATTAGCAAATTCTTGCGATATATTGTAGCATGTGATATGGTATATATGCATGCCTGTTTCATATTCTTAATTTATATATCTGTTGGTTCAAATGCTTATAGTTGCATAATACCTATGCTAGAGATAAGCGGTATTTGAGTTACCCTTAGTATAGGGGATAAAAGGTGAACATATTTCTAAACCGGGAGGCGAGGCTCCCGAGTATAATATATATTTATATATATATTGATATAGTTTTTAAAAACTATTAATCGAATAAGGTTTATTCGATAACTTTATTTTATTTAATGAATATTATTACGAATATTCATTCGAGGACTTATGACTCCTTTTATATTATTTATTGAATATTATTTGAATATTCATTTGAGGGCTTATGACTCAGTTTATATTATTTAATGAATATTATTTGAATATTCATTTGAGGATCTATGACTCCGATTATTTGCTGAGATATATTCTGTATTTTATTAAAGAATAATGTTTCGATAATCAAACTTATTTTCGATTATTCAAATAAAGATAGTACTTTCATATAAGTATATCTTTGGTTATTTAATACTCATTTCAAGTATAAGTCTTACAACTTCTACTTCAATTATTTGTATAAAGATTATTCTTTATGGGAATATTATTTAAATAATAATATTCAGACATTTTCTAAATATATTGGGACTGATTTACTTCATTAAATCAGCATTACTCCAAACACTCTTTAAAGTATTTTCGAGTCTTCAAAATGATTTTTAAAAGTTAGAGCGGATCCCAAAACTCATTTTTATATTTAAGATCTTCCTTTTAAAGGGGATTTAAATACTCGTTCAAAACCTGAGGGATCCGGCTCTATGGTGTATTTTATATTCGCAACAAGGTTTCTGTTTTGATAAATGAATTGATTACTTGCCCAATGTTCGGGAAGTAAGCCCATCTAATTGAGTCGGCATAAGCGACAGGCCGGGGTACGGTCTATCAAAGTGTAAGTGGCTGGGTGGCAGTCCATCAACGCGTGAGTGGCCGGGTAACGGTCTAGCGCGAGGTCCTAATGCGGCCAGGGTGATGACCGGTGAGGAATTCATCCATCTACAGTAGAAAAGGTTACTTATTGGTATCTTTGCCTGATCAGCAAGATATCTGGTTTATGCCAAAATTCTTTTCCTTTCCAAAATTCATTGGATATTATAACTCTGTTCATACTTTACATGACAGAGATTTTCAGGAAATGTATGAGATATATATATATATATGGATATATATATCAGGACTTAATGAAGTATCTCGTAACTTCATTATTTATAATGATATTTCAAAGATTGAATCTATTCAAGTCTTATCTTGTAGTCTCATCTGGGTGATGAACTTTGAAACTGATTATAACTTGAACGGTGGTAGTTCAAGTAGTATGTGGATATAAAGTATATTGGAGTATCTTGTAACTTCATTTTTTTTTAAACTTATATCTAGTAAATGATTATCTTATGCATGACAAAGATTTTCAGAAAAACGTTGAGACAAGGTTAGATATATGAGATCACCTTGCAACGGTATTTTTTATACAGTTATACACTGGAACTCTGTGTGTATTATACATGGAAGAGGACTTCCAATATTTTGAAAAGTATATATGTATATATACTGAATATTTTGCGACTTCATCGCATTAAGATATCAAACTTGGTTCATTTCTTTTGACCAAGACTTTCATGAGTACTATGAGAAGGCTCATATACTATTAATCATTATACATATTATTTTGGTGGGCTTGCTGCTCACCCTTGCTTTCTTCTTTCATCACACAACAACAGATAGAAAAGATGAACAGAACCAAGCTCCCGATTCGCAAGCGATTAGGAGACGTTCCGCAGTTTTCTAGAAGCATTGATGCCGCCGTAGCTGAGGTAGGAACTACCAATAGGCTAGGCTTTCAACTTTTGATGTACCAGATTTATTTATATTTATGAATTGTAATAATGGCAAAGAAATGTAAATTTATTCAGAAAACCTTTTAAGGTGTATTGGCAGATAATTGTGGAATAAAATGACTTGTGGTTATTTTTGGATGTTCATCTCTGAGACTATAACGTGTGGTGTGTGTGTTTATTGTGGGGTCACAGTACAGAGTAGTCGAGTAATTATTAAGATTGGGTGTTATTAAGGGAAATGGAACTCGTGATGACCCGGATCCCCGACCCCGGATCTGGGGGTGTTACAGAAATGGTATCAGAGCTAAGCGTTATAAACCTCAGAGATGATGGGACGTTAAGATAATAAGTTCACTAAGATAATACGAACTCTTTCCAAGTTCATAGTCGGACTACCTAACGTAGTACTGACAGTTAAAACCCTTATGGGAACCCTTATAAATGTAGCGATAGAAGCGTAGTTCGTTATCGTATATGGTAGCGGGACTCCGAACCCTGAAGTTGAGGAACAGCAACAGCGCGATGATATTTTATTACTAATTGGAGATCGGATTGTGGATCCGATAGAGTGTCCTAATGCAGGACCGGATGATGTTGATATTGAGGATTTAGCGGTTGAGGATGTTGTCCTAGAAGGGATAGTTGTTGAGGAGGATCCCATGGAGGATCCTGACAGGATTGGATAAAGGACCACTGATGAATTGATGACCATGGTTTGGTCGACTACCAGAGGTAGGATTGGCCGGTCACTACCAGAGGTTCGTTCAAGTTTGTAAAGATAGTAGCCCCTTTAACGCGGCTTACTCATAAGACTGAGAAGTTTGAATAGACAGAGAAATGCGAGAACAGCTTTTAAGAACTGAAGCAAAGGTTGGTGACGGCCCCTATGTTGGCGTTGCCGGATGGAAAAAGGAGATTTTGTGATTTGTAAGTGACGCTTCGCATAAGAAATTAGGGTGCTTCTTAGCACAGCAAGATAATCGCGTCTGCGTCAAGACAATTAAGGTAATATGAAATTCGATATCCCCGCCCATGAGCTTAGGCTCGTGGCAATAGTTTTACCCTAAAGATTGGAGGCACTACTTGTATGGAGAGAAGTGTGAGAATTACCTAAGCCATAAGTGCTCTAGTACATTCTTACGTAGAAAGAGCTCAACATACGCCAGAGGAGGCGGTTAGAGCTAATCAAGAATTATGATTGGGAGATTCTTTATCATTCGGGGAAAGCCAATGTGGTGGCTGATGCCATTAGTAAAAAGGAGAGACTCAAGATGATAATGTCTCTGGGAGAGTTGATAAGAGATTTTGAGAAAATGGAAATAGTAGTGAAGGTAACCGGAGCCGGTACCGAAAAGCTGTTTGAGATTGCAATAGAGACCGAATTATTGGAAAAGAGCATATTGTGCCAGAAAAAGGTGATGAATGAAGGCAGAGAGCCAACAAATAAATATGAGATTAATACTGAGAAAGATGATAAGGGAATAATGAGGTATTCCTATAGAATTTGGGTTCCGAAAGTTCAAGAGCTTAAGGATGAGAACTTAGATGAGAGCCATAGTTTGAGGAATAGGATTTAGGGCAAACCCAGAGTGTGATAGTCAGGGAGGTTGCCATCAAGAAAGAAAGAACCCATAACATAATAGAGTGGAAAACAAGGTTTTTAATGTATAAGATAACCCCGATTATGGGAGAAGGTTGAAACATTTCATACTAAGGAAACAGAAAGTCGAGTAAGGAAAGGAGACCCGAGACGGTACTCCTATATGGCAATTTATGGACCTGTCTAGACAGAACTTAGACTATTATCCCCAACCACCACCCTGAGGAGACAGTGCGGTGAGAAATTCTTTCAGGACCTTTAAGTCGCTAAGCTCTCAGAGTTCCATGGAACAAGCTGACCCAGCCGAGGCAAGAGCCTGGCTAAAGGAAATATAGGAATCATTTAAGATTCAAAATGATTGATGAACCACAAAAGACTGTTTTTGTCACTTACCCTCCTAAGAGAGAGACCACCCGTTGGTGACAGGACAAGAAAGGCAATAGAGTTTGAGGAATGATAAGGAAGTTGGGTATGAGGAAACCCTAAAGACTCGTAGTAATAGAAATAGAAAAGTAAGTAATCGTCAGGATGAGGGTGATTCACCATGAGTTAAAATTGATGGTTGAGGGCATAAGAGATACATATATATTATCCCCTGTAAGTTGGGAGGATTCGAAGAAACCTTGAGATAGTTCGAAGGATAAATAATGAGACGCGGATAGACTGAGGAGACAAGAAAGTAAGAAATTAAGAAAATTGGATGAAGGAAGTGACCTTCAAGAATGTGAAGTGTAAGACCGGTGGCTTGATACCCAGGAAGGGAGACGCCAGGTATGAAAGATATCCCAACATTGAGATGACTGTTGAGATAAACAACAAAAGTAAATAAGGATTTATTAAGAAGAAGTTCACGTTGAACACGACCAATATCTTCCAGATCATCCATGTGATCATTACCAAATCAGGAAAGAAAAGCGGATGACCATTGTTATCTTTTGGAGGCCATATGGATTGACCTCAATTTGAATAAGGATGCTATTATGAAGTTAGGTATAGACTATCGAGGTGGGAATGATGAATAAGATAATCTATCAAGGATATATGACTTGATTTATCCATGGAAGGATGCATGTACCTTTTTAAAGGTGGAATTAAGAATAGAACATCGGTAACTTAAAATGAATCCTAGGGGAATGCATAAAGGTTGGCATTTCACCCTTAATAGGGACAGTATGAGTTTTGACAGGATGAATTGGAAAGGATTAAGGTAATAACAACCTTTAAGAATCAGTGGAGAATTTTTCAGAAGTATATAGATAATGGTTCTAGTAGTAGTAAATGGTATTTTGATATGCCCTGTATCTAAGGAATACAGGAGGAACGATTCAAGGATAACCCTAGAGGTTTTACAAGGAGAAAGGTAATATTCAAAATTTTCAAGAATAGAAATGTTGATAAAGGAAATATGACGTAATTATATTGATGCCAAGTGAGGCACGTGTTAAACCACGAGAAGGTATGGATCGAACCAGTAATGGTCGAAATTGTTCAGGGCAATTAGGACTTAAGATAGAAGATGCTCTAAGTATAATTGAGAGTCAGTCATGACAGTGATTAACCTCTAAAGACTGAGGCAATAACTTATGGAAAAATGGTGATTTTTTTTTTTACTCATCAGATTTTAAGGAATACATCTTCACAAAAGCAGTGATTGAAATAAGGTAGAAAATTTATTTGGAGGTGGTTAAAATGACATTGACTATAAGGAAATTTTAATATCAGGTAAGGCCAAAGAGGTGGCCGACACTTTAAAGGTAAGTGGATAATTATAGGCGCGTGTGCCAAAAGAATACAGTGATGATGGTTAAAAAAATGTGAAGGTTGAATTATGGTTTGGAAGATTGACATTCCTTCTGATGACTGTGCAATACCCAACCGTAATAGTAGTTGGTAAAGGTTTAATTTGTGTAATCGCCATGAACGGGCTATCTATCTTAGAAGGTCCTATCTTGAGATAAGCCAGGACCATGTTTCAAAAAGGACCAAACAAACCTTTGAGTTAAGTCTTCTATTGAAGGCATATGATTAAGAATGGTATTAACCTGCTATCGTTGCTTTGATTGAAACTCTTCTGCACTTTTATCTGCTTCATGTCAGGTATGTATGTCAGGATCAGGAGTGTTCTTCATGAATCAGGAATGGTGATTATGTTACCTCCTTAGAAGGATTTGATACGATATGTATGGACTCTGTATGGTTAGCTATTAAGACTTCAGGGAAAATGAATGACTACAGTGGGTCAGTGGTGGACCATAGTAAGGCAGCAATGATTCTGCAAGTAATGAGCTGATTACAACCGTGAGAGTTGTATTGGAATGGGTGTTGAGATTGGGTACCACTAATCGGGTCGTGGTAGTGTATAAGTTATCATTGATAGACTAATTAAGTAGAGTATCTACCTGGTGAATAATTATTCTTTCTTATCAATAGAGAGTCGTATTATTATACGAGGAAGGTTGCGGTGCAAGCATAGAATTCTAGTAACGATGATGTATAGAATGAGATCCCAAATTCGATTTTCGATATCGAGGGAGTTTCAAAGGTGATTGTGTATAAGCTCGAGGAAGAGCATGGGTCCATAGAATGATGGACGGAATAGAAATATTTAGGCATGGGAAATACGATGCTATAATACTTGATGCTGATATAAATACGTTTATGTTTTGTTCTCCTATGACAAACCTCTATAATTCAGAGGTAGGTTCCAAGCCAGATATTTTGTGGCAGTATATATATTTTTTTTATATACAATTCTCTTCAGTTCGTTCTTTTCTCTTCTTTTCATTTCATATAATCTGAGAAGAACAACCCTTCCAGAAGGGGAGGTATTGCCGAATGACTATCTATCTGTGTGATAGAAGCCTAGTAGGATACCATCTATTGTTTAATTGCTTGTCAAGTACTAAAGGCTGGCCACCTTCTGTACTAACTATGCAATATAACAAGTGTTCATGATCATAGTGATCTCTCAACAAATTCCTTTACTTCTATTTGATTGATCAAATTTTGGAAAATAGAAACAACTGAAAAAGGAGTAATAAAGTAGTGGTAGTATGCGAAATGGAAACACATTCGTGATACTAAGGTTGTCGTGGTCATTAAAAGGTTATAGAACGCTAACGAGCAAAAGTATAACTAGTATAATATTAGGAACAAAAGGTTGTAGCGATTACGAACTAGAAAAGAATGGGTATTGAGAAGCAAAAGCTCTAATGCTAAACGCTATAATGAGAGTCTGTGCAATAGACTTGAAAGAATTTGGAATGATCACTTAACGCGGATTGAGTTTTCTTACGACAATAGATCATATGTCATTATCGAGATGTCGCCTTATGAGATCCTTGAGGGAAGACAATGTCGATCTCCCTTATGTTAGGATGAAGTTACAGAGCGCAAGATGCTCAGACCAGCAGTGGTCCAAAGGACCAGGGATATAATAGATCTAATCAGAAGACAGCTGGTAGTAGCCCAAGATGGACATGAGAAGTATGTTGAATTGACACGAAAGGACAAGTAATAGGAAGTAGGGGACCTAGTGCTGTTATAGGTATTCCCTTGGAAAAGATGGATGTGGTTCAGAAAGAAAGGAAAGCTAAGCCCACGAAGTGTTGGACCCTTGGAGATATTAAGACGTATTGGGAAGTTAGCATATGAGCTAGCCCTACCCCCGAACCTGTAGCAAGTTCATAACGTGTTCCACGTATCAATGTTAAGGAAGTATAATTTGGATGCCAGACAAATAGGGGCACATGAGCGCATAGGTATGCAACCCTACGTAACCTATATGGAGCAACCAGGAAGGGTTATAGAGTGAAAAGGAACAAGTGCTTAGGAGAAGGATTATCAAACTAGGCAGAGTTTGATGGTAGAACCACAATGTGGGAAAATTTACTTGAGAGTTAGAAAGTGTAATGCTAAGAAAGTATCCCTATTCATTTTCTATCTGATTCCGGGACGGGATCCTTTTAAGGAGGGGAGACTGTAATAACCCCAATTTTTTGGAAATTTTTGAAACCCTTATGAATAGTGTTTTTGCTTAATGAGAAAACTTTTCATGCCACACTATGTAGGGGTTCTGATATGGATATTCTGAGATTTTATTAGTACTTTATATGGGATATAAGTGTATGTAAAGATCGTCAGAATCCAAATCCGAACACTTTGATTTTTCCCGGAAATACACTAGATACGGAAAGATTTGGGAAAAAGGTAACAGGATAAAAAGGATTTAAATTAAAGGATTATAGGAGAAGATCATAAAAGGAATATAATATATTGAGAAAGGTTAAGGGAACCTAAGTAATAAGATCCCGGGTATGATCCCTCAAACGATAAACGAAAACGAAAGTTAAGCGAACCGTATAACAGATCAGCGGTCATTAGGCAAACGATTAGGAAGTTAATCAAGGGGATTAGTGGGGATGATGTCATCCAACCAATAGAAAGAGGACAAGGAGGGGAGGATGACATCATGAGGATGACACAAGCATGACATGGGAAGGAAGGAGATGTGGTGGCTTTTTAACCACACCAAATCAAGGGCAACTAGGTAATTTACTAAAACAAACACAAAAATCAAACCAACCAAGCCAAGCAAATCATTTTTCATCAAAATCAAAAAGAAACCAAGGCATTGTTCTTCATGCTCTCGGCCAAAACAGAACCAGAACACTAAAACTGCTGTATCTCCTTCATTTCTCACTCAAATATTGTGTTCTATAGCTCATTGGAAAGGTATTGAGATGGCCTACAACTCTTGTTCACAAGTCTCGTCCAAATAATCATGGTAAGACCCTCATTTTTACAGTTCTTTAAATCGGACTTTTAGAAACTTCAAAGCCTAACTTTGTGTTCTTGATTTTTTTGGAAAGATCAAGCTTGTAGGAGGCTCCCTAAGGCTTCCTAGCAACTTAACACCTCCCAAGAAAGGTATAAACTTCAAACCCTAGCCTTTACTTTATTTGTTAGTAAGTTTAATGGTTGGTGTTGTGAAATGAGAAGCATGGATTGTGATTATTAGTAGTTTGGTTTGATTTGGAAGTGTTTTGGTAATTGAAGCTTTATTATAGTTCATAGGTCTTGATTGTGGTTGTTTGAGTTGAAAACCTTGGAGATTATGGACTGATGTGGTATGGTTTAGGTGAAGTTTTGTTGTATTGATGGTTATGATTTGGTTGGTGGTTAATTGGAGTAGTTTAAACATTGGTAATCGCGTAAACATAGCCGCCGTAACGTCCGATTTTCTTTGGACTGTTTTTGTGCATAACATTAGGACCCGAGAACCCCCTGCTAGATTATGACCACTGCCATGTTTAGATAGCGCATGTTACGAGCTTCGTTTTGATATATAGTTCGTTCGATTCCGATGCACAATTTAGGAGAAACGACCGTTTCAAGTAACGGCGTTTCGTGAACGAAACTTTTCCCCTCGCCTTACTTTGAAACATAGGTTAAAGACCAAAAAGGGTTAATTAATGTATGAAACATTTATGGTAAGTGTGTTAGGCAGTTGGTAAGACACTCGCGAAGGAATCGCCTTAAAACTCGTAAAGGTTAAATTATTAAAAATGGTGGAGCCGAGGGTACTCGAGTGACTTAAGAGAATCAGTAAGCGCAAAACAAGCGTTAGAGTCTAAGTTAGTTAAAGTATAGATTTACAAGTGACTTTGGTTTAATTCCAACTTACTTGTTGTTTATAGGTTACCAGACTCGTCCCGAGCCATTCGTAACCCCCAGTCGCTCAGGCAAGTTTTCTACCCGTATAACTGTTGTTGTGATGTATATGTGTATATGCATGATCTTGCGATAAATGCATATTGGTTATTAGCAAATTCTTGCGATATATTATAGCATGTGATATGGTATATATGCATGCCTGTTTCATATTCTTAATTTATATATCTGTTGGTTCAAATGCTTATAGTTACATAATACCTATGCTAGAGATAAACGGTATTTGAGTTACCCTTAGTATAGGGGATAAAAGGTGAACATATTTCTAAACCGGGAGGCGAGGCTCCTGAGTATAATATATATTTATATATATATATTGATATAGTTTTTAAAAACTATTAATCGAATAAGGTTTATTCGATAACTTTATTTTATTTAATGAATATTATTACGAATATTCATTCGAGGACTTATGACTCCTTTTATATTATTTATTGAATATTATTTGAATATTCATTTGAGGGCTTATGACTCAGTTTATATTATTTAATGAATATTATTTGAATATTCATTTGAGGATCTATGACTCCGATTATTTGCTGAGATATATTCTGTATTTTATTAAAGAATAATGTTTCGATAATCAAACTTATTTTCGATTATTCAAATAAACATAGTACTTTCATATAAGTATATCTTTGGTTATTTAATACTCATTTCAAGTATAAGTCTTACAACTTCTACTTCAATTATTTGTATAAAGATTATTCTTTATGGGAATATTATTTAAATAATAATATTCAGACATTTTCTAAATATATTGGGACTGATTTACTTCATTAAATCAGCATTACTTCAAACACTCTTTAAAGTATTTTCGAGTCTTCAAAATAATTTTTAAAAGTTAGAGCGGATCCCAAAACTCATTTTTATATTTAAGATCTTCCTTTTAAAGGGGATTTAAATACTCGTTCAAAACCTGAGGGATCCGGCTCTATGGTGTATTTTATATTCGCAACAAGGTTTCTGTTTTGATAAATGAATTGATTACTTGCCCAATGTTCGGGAAGTAAGCCCATCTAATTGAGTCGGCATAAGCGACAGGCCGGGGTACGGTCTATCAAAGTGTAAGTGGCTGGGTGGCAGTCCATCAACGCGTGAGTGGCCGGGTAACGGTCTAGCGCGAGGTCCTAATGCGGCCAGGGTGATGACCGGTGAGGAATTCATCCATCTACAGTAGAAAAGGTTACTTATTGGTATCTTTGCCTGATCAGCAAGATATCTGGTTTATGCCAAAATTCT
This sequence comes from Apium graveolens, assembly GCF_009905375.1. Classification (NCBI taxonomy): domain Eukaryota; kingdom Viridiplantae; phylum Streptophyta; class Magnoliopsida; order Apiales; family Apiaceae; genus Apium; species Apium graveolens. The sequence continues at coordinate 122,483,965 of NC_133652.1, forward strand.
TTTCCTTTCCAAAATTCATTGGATATTATAACTCTGTTCATACTTTACATGACAGAGATTTTCAGGAAATGTATGAGATATATATATATGGATATATATATCAGGACTTAATGAAGTATCTCGTAACTTCATTATTTATAATGATATTTCAAAGATTGAATCTATTCAAGTCTTATCTTGTAGTCTCATCTGGGTGATGAACTTTGAAACTGATTATAACTTGAACGGTGGTAGTTCAAGTAGTATGTGGATATAAAGTATATTGGAGTATCTTGTAACTTCATTTTTTTTTAAACTTATATCTAGTAAATGATTATCTTATGCATGACAAAGATTTTCAGAAAAACGTTGAGACAAGGTTAGATATATGAGATCACCTTGCAACGGTATTTTTTATACAGTTATACACTGGAACTCTGTGTGTATTATGCATGGAAGAGGACTTCCAATATTTTGAAAAGTATATATGTATATATACTGAATATTTTGCGACTTCATCGCATTAAGATATCAAACTTGGTTCATTTCTTTTGACCAAGACTTTCATGAGTACTATGAGAAGGCTCATATACTATTAATCATTATACATATTATTTTGGTGGGCTTGCTGCTCACCCTTGCTTTCTTCTTTCATCACACAACAACAGATAGAAAAGATGAACAGAACCAAGCTCCCGATTCGCAAGCGATTAGGAGACGTTCCGCAGTTTTCTAGAAGCATTGATGCCGCCGTAGCTGAGGTAGGAACTACCAATAGGCTAGGCTTTCAACTTTTGATGTACCAGATTTATTTATATTTATGAATTGTAATAATGGCAAAGAAATGTAAATTTATTCAGAAAACCTTTTAAGGTGTATTGGCAGATAATTGTGGAATAAAATGACTTGTGGTTATTTTTGGATGTTCATCTCTGAGACTATAACGTGTGGTGTGTGTGTTTATTGTGGGGTCACAGTACAGAGTAGTCGAGTAATTATTAAGATTGAGTGTTATTAAGGGAAATGGAACTCGTGACGACCCGGATCCCCGACCCCGGATCTGGGGGTGTTACAAACACGCTTGTCTTGGATAACGGATGTTCAGGACATATGACTAGAAATAAATTCCTGTTGTTAGAGTTTGAGAAGAAGGCTGGCCCAAATGTATCTTATGGAGATAGAAATGTAGGACACAATCTGGGAAATGGCAACTTGATAATTAGAAAGGTAGCAATAGAGAATGTAGCTCTGGTGCACAGACTGAAGCATAATCTTCTAAGCATCAGTCAAATCACTAATAAAGGTTATCATGTGGTGCTTAATGACTCTCACTGTGAAGTGGTTCACAAAAAGTCAAAGAAGATTGACTTGATGGGATATAAACATGGCAATATATATGAAGCAAGGCTATATGAAAGTCTTGAGCAGGAAGCTACTTGCCTTATATCTAAGGCATCAGTAGATGAGAGCTGGAATTGGCATAAGAAGCTCTCACATCTTAACTTCAATTCAATCAATGAACTTGCCAAGAAGGAGCTAGTAAGAGGATTACCAAATATGCTATACTCATCTGATGGTCTTTTGGATGCTTGTCAAAAGTCTAATAAAAGAAGAGTATCTTTTCAAAGGAAAACATAATTAGCTATTACTGAGCCATATCATAAGTTACACTTGGATCTCTTTGGACCAGTAAACATAATGTCCATCAACAAGAAAATGTACACACTTGTAATTGTTGATGATTTCACTAGATACACTTGGGTTTATTTTCTATACAGGAAGGATGAAACTGCAGAGATTCTTCTGGATCATATAAGGAAAATTGAGAATGGATCCACCCATAGAGTGAAAATTCTGAGAAGTGATAATGGCACTGAGTTGAAGAACCCAAAAATGGAGGAAGTGTGTAAGTACAAAGGCATTGAAAAACAATTCTAAGCTCCTGGTACACCTCAACAAAATGGTGTTGTTGAAAGAAAGAACAGAACCCTGATTGAAGCTGGTAGGACTCTGCTGGAAGAAGCAAAACTACCCACTTACTTCTGGGCTGAAACAGTATACACAGCATGTTATACTCAGAATATCACACTAATAAACATACATGGTGTTACTCCTTATCAGATGCTAAAAGAAAAGAAGCCCAGTCTCACACATCTTCATGTATTTGGATGTAAGTGCTTTATTTTGAGAACTCATACTAATCAGCTAGGGAAGTTTGAATCAAAAGCTGATGAAGGAATCTTTGTTGGTTATTCACCATCAATAGCATACAGGGTTTTCAATCTGAGAACAAATACTGTAGTTATCTCCATAAATGTATCTTTTGATGATAAGAAGATTCCTGGTTTTGAAGAGGACTCTCATGAAAGTCTAATCGTTGCAAATGAAAATGCATTGTTGGAATGTGGATCAAACTCTAATAAAATGTCAAATCCCGATGATCCAAATCCTAATACTCCTTCAGATTCTGAAGATCATCATTGTACTAATGAACCTGCACTTGTTGAGGGGGAGCAATAGCAAGGTTCAGCTGATGATACTAACATTGAAGAATCAACTCAAGGTTCTTCTTAATCAGGTCATTCAGAATCCAATGTTGATTCAATATTACAGGGACATGATTCAAGTCCCAAGACTTCATCAGGAGATAATATAACAGATTCAGGGGGAGCCTCAAATGCATTTGATGAGGCATAAAATTCAGGGGGAGCATCTAGCTCCAGAAGGACACTTCCTGGTTCCAGAAAATGGACTAAAGATCATACTCCTGATCTAATCATTAGAAATCCTAATGAAGGTGTAAAGAAAAGGAGTGCAACTCAAAATGAATGTTTGTATCACAATATACTTTCAAAAGAAGAGCCAAAGAAAGTAGAAGATGCACTCAAGGATGCAGATTGGGTCATGGCTATGCAAGAAGAGCTAAATGAGTTCGAAAGAAATGAAGTTTGGAAGCTGGTGCCTAGACCTAAGAACAGGTCAATTGTGGGCACAAAGTGGGTCTTCAGAAATAAGACTGATTCTGATGGAACAATAATCAGAAATAAGGCAAGATTCGTGGCTAAAGGATATTCATAATAGGAAGGCATTGACTATGACGAAACATTTGCTCCTGCTGCTAGACTGGAAGCAATCAGAATTTTCTTGGCATATGCTGCACACAAGAAATTTAAAGTCTTTCATATGGATGTCAAGAGTGCATTTCTCAACGGAGAACTTGAAGAGGAAGTCTATGTTGAACAACCACAAGGTTTTGTGGATCCTAAACATCCTGATTATGTTTATAGACTAGACAAAGCACTCTATGGACTAAAGCAAGCACCTATTGTAACGACCGAGGAATTACGCTGGTATTATATTATAATAATGATAAATTATGTGTATTATGATGTGATTAAATATGTAAGTTGTTAAACCCTAACTGCTATGTGTTATGTGTTGGCTGTTTTGATCCAAACGTGTTTTGGATATTTATTGAACGTTTTATCGTCAGTTATATATATTATATCAAAACCTGTACAGCTCAAAACTATGTTTTAAAAGCCCGTATTTCAAATAAAATTATTGGCCCTATTTTGCCAAAAATGCCCTATACCATATCGCTATTCTGAACCCCTAGACGTTTTACCAATTGACCTTTTTCGCGAAAAATGACTTTTCCGGATCCCTTCGGGTATCAAAAACCCCACAAAAATTATATTTTTATTTTTATATGATCATGAAATTATCATATATCATTTTTCTTTGTATTTTTGTAATTTTCACAATTTTTGAGAATTTTTAGTATTTATTTAGTATTTATTGGATATTTAAAAATTCAATATTAATACCCAAAAATTATAAAAATTGGGGCCAAATATTTTTATTAGGAGTGTAATTAGACCCTTAATTTTACTTAGGGGTATTATTTTCATAAATATAAATACCTGAATTATTATTAATTAAATCAGTTAATTATACAGAAAAATCAGAAAAATAAAAAGAAAAAGAAAAAGGGAATTAGGGTTAGGGTTTGTGAAGAACAGAGCAGGAGGATCAAAGGCGATTTTGATCGTGATTCCGGAGTCCAAATCGAGCGTGTGAGTATTCGTTTTGAAGCTTATGATCACTAGTTTTCAATTATATAATTGTTTTTTGTGTTTGATTGATTGAATAGAAATTTATATTTTTGGGTTTAATTCTTGAATTCGGGTTTTGATTTATGTTGATTTTTTGATGATTCTGTTAGCATAGTCGTGTAGATCGTCGTTTTTCCTGTCGATTAGGACCGGGTTTGTGTTTGTTGATGTCCGTTTCGAGCTCGCCGGAGTTTAGCCGCCGCCGCCGCGTTTCTTCGTTTTCCGGCTGCTGTGTCGATGAACGAGAAAGGAGGATTAGAAGGGAACGACGTGTGATTGCTGTGGAACAAGAACGGGGAAGAACGCGCCTGGAATCGAACGTTTTGGCCATGTTTTTCGTCTCGCCGGAATCAGTCCGCCGGCGTCGGATTCTGGAATTACAGCCGGTGTTCTTCCCGACCCGTTTGGGTTGGGGACGACCCGGTTGCAACCCGGTTACGACCCGGGATTGATCCTTACAACCCTAAATCCTGTTATGTTTTTGTGTTTCTGAATAAATTAATTATTTATTTATATTTTAGTAATTAAAAATCAGTTTTAATAATTCTAAAAATTAATTAAAAATTAGTTTTATATTCTGAAAAATAGTATTTATAATTTCTGAATTATTTTATTAAATTATAAATTCGAACTTATTTATTTAATTAATTATTTAACTATTTATCTAATTATTTATTAATTATCTAATTAATTAATAATTGGATAATTAATTAATAATTAGGTAATTAATTAGTAAATAAGGATTAGAAATAATTAAGTGAGGTAATTAATAATATAATAATTAGTTAATAGTGCGAGTAATGATTCGATAATTAGAATTATTATTCGAGCGTTAGTTATTCGAATAATATTGTGATAATTATTCGTATCGTATAATAGTTATCGGTAATTATCTGTTTAGCGAATCGTATGAGTTTCAATAATAATAGAATAGTTCGGTAATTAGGCGAGAATCGCGAGTAGCTCGTAGTTATACGAGTGATTAATCGTTAAGTTGGTCTATAATTCGAGTAATTCGTAGTTATTTGATAAATACCGTATCGGTTAATTAAATCGATTGATTATTTGTAAATAATCGATCTGATCGAATAAGTAATAATAATTTATAATAAATAATAATAATTCCTAATAATTAGGGATTAATTATTTTAAAATACAATAATTATTAATTAATTATTTAAAAATATGATTAAGGATTATTTAATTATAATTAATTATTTATAATTAATTATTAATTAATTAAATCTTGTTTAATTCATAATAATTCAACCGTTAGTCCGATTTGAGTGAAACGAAGACCCCTAGACTCAGAATAATGAGACGAATCCAATAAAAATAGTTGTAAGTTATAATTTCTTCCGAAAGAGAGTAGTTTGGTGATAATTGATAGTTCGTAGGTCCTAGTAGGGGTATAATTGAGCCGAATAAATCCCGAAAAATTATAATAAAATCAGATAAGACTAGTAACAGGTATAAGTCTAGAATTGATTCTAAAAATAATTATAAATCTAGAAATTGATTATATGCTTTATGTGCTACGTGCTTTACGTGATTATGTGAACCTATGTGCTGTATAAATGTATGTGTATATATACGAGTCAGATAGAAACGCATGGGTAGACTGATAAGGTTGCGTGTTATCAATTCAAGATACACGTATATAGTAAGTTATTTAAACGCCTATCTTTCCATGATTTGTTCAGTGTTAGCAAGGCAGAGCAAGCTAGGGTCAGAAGGCGGTGAGTTATACCAGGTTAAGTACGCGCAAGGCAAGTTTTTCCCCTATTCTAAATTCAGAATAGTGATTTATATTTCTTTTCTATCGTATCAGTTCTCTTTGATAATCATTGTTCATATACACTGTTATCCAATTATTATTGCTTGTTTCCAATTTCATTTCAATTCTTGATTTACCCAATTTTATTGAATTCCCTGTTGATATTTCAATTCCTTTACCCTTGTTACATATACTCTGGTATATCCTGGTGTTGGGATATATCAATAGCATTCTGATTGTTCCGGATGCTAAGCCTTGGACTGGATGGTTACTATACGGGCTGGGTTTTACCCAGACCATTATTTAATAGGCCATAGTTGCCTGAGTACTCCTTATGTTGGTTGGGTCTATGCAGTTAGGTATAGATCCGCACTATATTCTGACTGATCAGCAGATTATAGTGCATATATTGGTTCTTATTTCCAGTCTTGTTCATTTGGCACTCGCCGTCATTGGTAAATTACTATTCGATACAGATACAGATGGTTGTTACAAACAGCAACTTATTGTTTCTCTCATTTCTCTTTCTCTATACCATATATATATTTTTGCAGGCTTGTTGAGCAATTTTGGCTCATCCCTTTTTATTGTTACTCCTATTATTTTACAGTTAAGGTAGAGAATGAAACCCATCAGGACCCGCATAGTCAAGAAGCGAGTGAAGCAGCGGGACCCTCTTATACCAAGAGTGTTCCTTCCTATTCCCGAAGAGAGCTTTGAATTGCCAGATCAGGTGTAGCAGGATAAGTAGTAATGTTGGGTTGAATAAAAGTCTTGTGTAGTTTGAATAAAAGTTGTGTAGTGAAACTGTAGATAGAATAAAGTTTTGTATCAAAGATAGTTCTTGAGACAGGTTTTATTTAGTTGGGTTTGTAATAAAGTGTAGTGCGTGATTCTTGTCTTCAAACTCAGACCTTAAAAGATCCTGAGTAATGATAGTTCGGGGTAATTATTATATTTATATTCCGCTTGTGCAGGTATAGTTGGTAATTGTTGTTAATAATGCCCCAAATCTATACCCCGGATTTGGAGGGTGTTATAGTTGGCATCAGAGCTTAGGTTTGACCTTTGAAAACAAGAACGTTAGGGTTAAGATAAGATAGGAAAATGAGATAGGATGAGAGTAAGAGTGTTAGGATTGTTTGTCTATGTGATTAGAAGTTATGAGTTATAGGATTGTGATTTGATTGTTTTTGTGTTATTACTTTTATGTATATTAGATGGCTTCTTTATCATCGTCTACGGAGAGGACCGAGACAGATCCAGTGGATGCACCGGTAGTAGCCCCAGTGTCAGAGTAGATCTTACCTCCATTGCCACCTGAGCCAGCACCAGAGATACCACTTCCCCCAGAGGTACCAGGTTTTGCATATTATTTTCCATACTTTGAGCCAGAGATACCAGATATTCCACCATTAGAGTTTCCGATGTTTGATATTCCTGATATGGTTGATCTTCCGCAGTGGGAGGATTTAGAGCCTCAGATTCCGATGCCACCAGTCGAGATTCTAGAGATGCCACAGATGGAGCCAGAGGCAGAGCCGCCAGTTTATGCGCCTATGGAGCAGCCTGTCTTATTTCCTGCCCCATGAGCCATTTATGCACCTGTTCCTGGAGTTTATCAGTTTCCTCAGCCAGAGTTTATGGATGAGATCGTGGTAGATGGACCATTACCTTCTCGAGGTTTCAGCACTGATCTTCGTGAGCATCATACAGTGACTTACCAGCGCTTTCAGGCAGAGAGGGAGGAGAGGATTAGATGGCAGAACCATTGTAGAGAGATCCTTGGATTGTATGAGACGCAGGCAGATGGTCCTGTCAGAGCATTACGACCAGATTATATACTGAGAGAGAGGCTACATCAGATTCATCGGATTAGTTCTCAGCAGCTTATTGATTTGAGACAGCAGGATCTTAGCGCGGAGACAACATATCGCAAAGCATTAGGACTTACCGAGGCAGTGCTAGAGGCATTGCAGGAGGAGTTGAGCCACGTACCACCAGGATTTTGAGACTAGCAGATCGATGAGTGTTGTATTATGTATATTTTGTAGATAGAGGCAGTATAGTATTGTATGACTAGTTTGTATGAGTGTAGTTACTGACTTTGACCGATAGTAGTAGTAGCAGTATGACTGTTATATCATAGGTTTTTGTATCAAGCACTAACACCTGTAGCTGGTGTTCTACCTATATATATATATACGAGATGATCTTTTGCACGTTTTCTTTATTTTATTTCCAATTATTTAAGCATTTATATTTATTTCAGTACCATTGCATATTTACAAATGTTGTTTTATTTACGATCATGTTGTACCCTTATGTTTTAAAAAAAAAAATTAAAAAAAAACACATCATACTGTTTTATCTATTCAATTATTTAATAAGCTGTTTTATTTTCTCAAATCGACTGTTTTAATACATGTTTAATATACTGTTATTAAAGAAGACTCATTGTTTATTTACCAGAAAGATGGCACCTAAAAGAAAAGCACAACCCGACTCATCGAATGGAAACACCGAGGGCCAAAACAATAATAAACAGATGGATCAGATGTTTAATCTCATGCAACAGCAGATGTTGATGATGCAACAACAAATGCAGCAGCAACAACAGCAGTTCCAGCAACAGATGTTACAGCAAGCCGCTCATCCAGGACATCAAATACCACCAGCAGCACCTACGACTACTTTCAAGCAATTTCAGTCGGTGAAGCCACCGGAATTTATGGGTTCCACGGATCCTACAAAAGCGAGAGCTTGGCTGAAAGAGATGGAAAAGGCTTTTTCGTTGGTAAAGGTTGAGGAAGAGCAGAAGACGGATTTCGCTAGCTATTTCCTAAAAGGCGAAGCTAATTACTGGTGGGAATCAAAGAAAGCTTTGGAAGAAGAAGGTGTGGTGACCTGGAATAGATTCACTGATCTTTTCTTGGAGAAATATTTTCCTCGTTTTATGAAGAACCAGATGGAGATCAAGTTCCTAGAGCTGAAACAAGAAAACTTATCGGTTGTGGATTATGAGACCAAGTTTACTGAATTGGCAAGGTTTGTTCCAGAGCAGGTGGATACGGATGAGAAGCGGGCCAAGAGATTTCAGCAAGGACTGAAACCATGGATTCATAGCAGGGTAGCTGTGTTTGAATTGACAACTTATACGGCTGTTGTTCAGAAGGCTATGATTATTGAAGGAGAAAGCGAAGCAGCTCAGAAAGAGAAAGGACCAGGGAATTTTCAGAATCATTTCAACAAAAGGCCAGGATTTCAAGCTCGAGGAAAAGTAAACTTTAGGAGGCCAGAACAAAACAACCAGAGGATGGGTAATCGACTACCTGCCCCAACTCAGCAAAGGCTTATTCGACCGCCTGTACCTGATTGCAGAACGTGTGGTAGAAAGCATACGGGAATTTGCAACAAGCCAAATGTCACGTGTTTCAAGTGCAAGCAAAGGGGACACTATTCTGGAGAATGTCCGATGGGAAAAGCAGAAGTTACTTGTTTCCAATGTGGGAGAAAAGGACATATCGCCAGAGACTGCAGAGGAATTGCAATGGCCACTAGTATTCCAAGAGTTTTAGCATTACCTCCACCTCTACTACCACAGCAAAATCAGCCCAGAGCAAGGACTTTCAACATGTCAATGAAGGAAGCGGTATAGAGTCCGAATGTGGTTGCAGGTACACTCCCTGTAAATTCCGTAAACGCTTTGGTATTGATTGATTCAGGAGCTACTAGATTTTTATTTCTGAAGCTTTTATCTCTAAGATAGATTGTGAGGTTCAGTGGTTGGATGAAGTGTTAGTCATAAAATTAGCGAATAATGATCAGGTTGCAGTAGATCGAGTATGCCCGAGTTGTGATATTGAGATAGGGAGATGTCATTTTTCAGTTGATTTGATACCTTTTAGGTTAGGGGAGTTTGATGTTATTTTAGGAATGGATTGGCTATCTAGTAATAATGCTCAAATTGACTGTGCGAATAAGAGAGTGAAATTGCAAACTGAAGAAAATGAAACGGTAATATTTAAAGGTGAGAAGCAAAAGCAGAAATTCCTATCAATAATGCAGACGAGAAGATTGCTACGTCAAGGATGTCAAGCTTATTTAGCCTATGTACGGGATGCTGATAAGGGAAATTTGAAGATTAAAGATATTCCTGTAGTTTGTGAATTTCTTGATGTTTTTCCAGACGAATTACCAGGACTTCCACCAGATCGAGAAATCGAGTTCACTATTGACTTGACGCCAGGGACCGAACCAATTTCGAAAGCTCCATATCGAATGGCACCTATTGAAATGAGGGAATTAGCAAAGCAGTTGCAAGAACTTCTTGACAAAGGAATTATAAGGCCAAGTGTATCCCCATGGGGTGCGCCAGTATTGTTCGTGAAAAAGAAGGATGGTAGTATACGACTGTGTATTGATTATCGTGAGCTGAACAAGTTAACTATCAAGAATAAATATCCTTTACCTCGTATCGATGATTTATTTGATCAACTAAAAGGAGCAGCATGGTTTACGAAAATCGACTTACGATCAGGCTATCATCAGTTAAAGATCAAGGCCGAAGATATTCCAAAGACAGCGTTTAGAACGAGGTACGGACACTATGAATTTCTTGTGATGGCTTTTGGATTGACGAATGCACCTGCAGCGTTTATGGATTTGATGAATCGAATATTCAAGAAGTATTTGGATAAGTTTATCATTGTATTTATTGATGACATCTTGATCTACTCAAAGACGGAAGAAGAGCATGCAGCGCATTTAAGAACGACATTGGAGATATTACGAAAGGAGCAGCTTTATGCAAAATTTTCAAAATGTAAATTTTGGTTGAAAGAAGTGCAGTTTCTAGGGCATATCATCAGTAGAGAAGGCTTTCAAGTTGATCCAGCAAAGATTGAAGCTGTGTTGAATTGGGAAAGACCAAAGACGCCGACAGAGGTTCAAAGTTTCTTAGGATTGGCAGGATATTATCAAAGATTTGTCAAAGATTTTGCGAAGATAGCGACACCGCTGACCAAGTTAACTCGACAAAGTGAAAAGTTTGAATGGAATAGTAAGTGTGAAGGAAGTTTTCAAGAATTGAAGAATCGATTGGTGACTGCACCAGTATTAGTACTGCCAGACGAGCAAGGAAATTTTGTTATTTAGAGTGACGATTTATATCGCGGTTTAGGATGTGCGTTGATGCAACATGGTAACGTCATTGCATATGCGTCGAGACAACTTAAACCTCATGAGCAGAAATATCCTACGCATGATCTGGAATTGGCAGCAATTGTATTTGCATTGAAGCTTTGGAGACACTATCTGTATGGTGAAAAATGCGAAATCTACACGGATCATAAAAGTCTGAAGTATATCTTCACGCAAAAAGAACTAAACATGCGACAACGTCGATGGCTGAAATTAATTAAAGATTATGATGTTACAATCAGTTATCATCCAGGAAAAGCAAATGTTGTAGCAGATGCACTAAGCAGAAAAGAAAGATTGAATCGGTTAACTTTATGTGAAGAATTGGTTAAAGAATTCGACAAATTGGAAATTGAGATTCGTATTCCTTATGAATCTGCAGGAACTATTTACGCTATGACTTTTCAACCAGGGTTGCTAGAAAAGATTCGCCATTGTCAAGATAAAGTGATGAGTCAAGACGACAACTTAACAGGAGAAGAGATTACAACTCAGAAAGATAATGAAGGAATTTTACGTTTTGCGTCAAGAATCTGGATCCCTAACGTGGCAGAATTAAAAGAAGAAATTATGCGAGATGCGCACAATTCGAAGTATTCCATTCATCCAGGAAGCACGAAAATGTATCGCGATTTGAAGGAAAACTTTTGGTGGCCGAATATGAAGAAGGAGATAGTAGAATGGGTGAGTAAATGCTACACATGCCAGCGAGTTAAAGCAGAGCATCAACGTCCAAGTGGGTTATTGCAACCATTAGACATTCCAGAATGGAAATGGGAACATCTAGCGATGGATTTCGTAGTGGGACTTCCAAGGACGAAAGCCAATCACGATGCAATTTGGGTTATTATTGATCGATTGACGAAATCAACACATTTTCTTCCAATTAATGAGAGATTTTCATTGGACAAGCTAGTGCACTTATATCTTAAAGAAATTGTGATGCGTCATGGAGTACCAGTATCAATTGTATCGGATCGAGATCCTCGTTTCAATTCAAGATTTTGGAGACAATTCCAAGAATGTCTAGGAACGAAGTTGAATATGAGTACAGCCTATCATCCGCAAACTGACGGTCAAAGTGAAAGGACAATTCAAACGATTGAAGACATGCTACGAGTTCGTGCGATCGATTTTGAAGGTAGTTGGGATGAACATTTACCCCTAGTGGAATTTTCTTATAATAACAGCTATCACGCCAGTATTGGAATGCCACCGTATGAAGCCTTATATGGAAGGAAATGCAGATCACCAGTGCATTGGGATGAAGTTGGAGAACGCAAGATTTTGGGTCCAGAATTAATTCAGAAGATAAAAGAAAAGATTAAACTTATTCGAAAACGAATCGAGGCAGCACAAAACAGACAAAGCAGATATGCAGACCAAGAAAGGAAGGATATGGACTATCAGGAAGGAGAACACGTATTGCTCAAAATATCGCCATGGAAAGGATTGACCAGATTTGGCAATAAAGGGAAATTGAAGCCACGATATGTTGGACCATTTGAGATTTTGAAGAAAATTGGGAAGGTTGCGTACGAGTTAGCTCTACCACCCCATATGCAGCACATTCATAACGTATTTCATGTATCTATGCTTAAGAAGTATAATCCTGATACAAGGCATGTAATAGAATATGAACTAGTAGAATTTCAGGCAGATTTGTCGTATGTAGAACAGCCAATAAGAATTCTAGATAGGCAAGAGAGGGTATTAAGAAATAAGTCTGTGTCATTAGTGAGAGTTTTATGGAGAAACCCAGTGGTTGAAGAATCAACCTGGGAACTTGAGAGTGAAATGTTAGAAAGGTATCCTCAGTTATTTGCATAATGTGATTCTGAGGACAGAATCTTGTTAAAGGGGGGAGAATGTAACGACCGAGGAATTACGCTGGTATTATATTATAATAATGATAAATTATGTGTATTATGATGTGATTAAATGTGTAAGTTGTTAAACCCTAACTGCTATGTGTTATGTGTTGGCTGTTTTGATCCAAACGTGTTTTGGATATTTATTGAACGTTTTATCGTCAGTTATATATATTATATCAAAACCTGTACAGCTCAAAACTATGTTTTAAAAGCCCGTATTTCAAATAAAATTATTGGCCCTATTTTGCCAAAAATGCCCTATACCATATCGCTATTCTGAACCCCTAGACGTTTTACCAATTGACCTTTTTCGCGAAAAAGGACTTTTCCGGATCCCTTCGGGTATCAAAAACCCCACAAAAATTATATTTTTATTTTTATATGATCATGAAATTATCATATATCATTTTTCTTTGTATTTTTATAATTTTCACAATTTTTGGGAATTTTTAGTATTTATTTAGTATTTATTGGATATTTAAAAATTCAATATTAATACCCAAAAATTATAAAAATTGGGGCCAAATATTTTTATTAGGAGTGTAATTAGACCCTTAATTTTACTTAGGGGTATTATTTTCATAAATATAAATACCTGAATTATTATTAATTAAATCAGTTAATTATACAGAAAAATCAGAAAAATAAAAAGAAAAAGAAAAAGGGAATTAGGGTTAGGGTTTGTGAAGAACAGAGCAGGAGGATCAAAGGCGATTTTGATCGTGATTCCGGAGTCCAAATCGAGCGTGTGAGTATTCGTTTTGAAGCTTATTATCTCTAGTTTTCAATTATGTAATTGTTTTTCGTGTTTGATTGATTGAATAGAAATTTATATTTTCGGGTTTAATTCTTGAATTCGGGTTTTGATTTCTGTTGATTGTTTGATGATTCTGTTAGCATAGTCGTGTAGATCGTCGTTTTTCCTGTCGATTGGTACCGGGTTTGTGTTTGTTGATGTCCGTTTCGAGTTCGCCGGAGTTTAGCCGCCGCCGCCGCATTTCTTCGTTTTCCGGCTGCTGTGTCGATGAACGAGGAAGGAGGATTAGAAGGGAACGGCGTGTGATTGCTGTGGAACAAGAACGGGGAAGAACGCGCCTGGAATCGAACGTTTTGGCCATGTTTTTCGTCTCGCCGGAATCAGTCCGCCGGCGTCGGATTCTGGAATTACAGCCGGTGTTCTTCGCGACCCGTTTGGGTTGGGGACGACCCGGTTGCAACCCGGTTACGACCCGGGATTGATCCTTGCAACCCTAAATCCTGTTATGTTTTTGTGTTTCTGAATAAATTAATTATTTATTTATATTTTAGTAATTAAAAATCAGTTTTAATAATTCTAAAAATTAATTAAAAATTAGTTTTATATTCTGAAAAATAGTATTTATAATTTCTGAATTATTTTATTAAATTATAAATTCGAACTTATTTATTTAATTAATTATTTAACTATTTATCTAATTATTTATTAATTATCTAATTAATTAATAATTGGATAATTAATTAATAATTAGGTAATTAATTAGTAAATAAGGATTAGAAATAATTAAGTGAGGTAATTAATAATCTAATAATTAGTTAATAGTGCGAATAATGATTCGATAATTAGAATTATTATTCGAGTGTTAGTTATTCGAATAATATTATGATAATTATTCGTATCGTATAATAGTTATCGGTAATTATCTGTTTAGCGAATCGTATGAGTTTCAATAATAATAGAATAGTTCGGTAATTAGGCGAGAATCGCGAGTAGCTCGTAGTTATACGAGTGATTAATCGTTAAGTTGGTCTATAATTCGAGTAATTCGTAGTTATTTGATAAATACCGTATCGGTTAATTAAATCGATTGATTATTTGTAAATAATCGATCTGATCGAATAAGTAATAATAATTTATAATAAATAATAATAATTCATAATAATTAGGGATTAATTATTTTAAAATACAATAATTATTAATTAATTATTTAAAAATATGATTAAGGATTGTTTAATTATAATTAATTATTTATAATTAATTATTAATTAATTAAATCTTGTTTAATTCATAATAATTCAACTGTTAGTCCGATTTGAGTGAAACGAAGACCCCTAGACTCAGAAAAATGAGACGAATCCAATAAAAATAGTTGTAAGTTATAATTTCTTCCGAAAGAGAGTATTTTGGTGATAATTGATAGTTCGTAGGTCCTAGTAGGGGTATAATTGAGCCGAATAAATCCCGAAAAATTATAATAAAATCTGATAAGACTAGTAATGCAGGTATAAGTCTAGAATTGATTCTAAAAATAATTATAAATCTAGAAATTGATTATGTGCTTTATGTGCTACGTGCTTTACGTGATTATGTGAACCTATGTGCTGTATAAATGTATGTGTATATATACGAGTCAGATAGAAACGCATGGGTAGATTGATAAGGTTGCGTGTTATCAATTCAAGATACACGTATATAGTAAGTTATCTAAACGCCTATCTTTCCATGATTTGTTCAGTGTTAGCAAGGCAGAGCAAGCTAGGGTCAGAAGGCAGTGAGTTAAACCAGGTTAAGTACGCGCAAGGCAAGTTTTTCCCCTATTCTAAATTCAGAATAGTGATTTATATTTCTTTTCTATCGTATCAGTTCTCTTTGATAATCATTGTTCATATACACTGTTATCCAATTATTATTGCTTGTTTCCAATTTCATTTCAATTCTTGGTTTACCCAATTTTATTGAATTCCCTGTTCATATTTCAATTTCTTTACCCTTGTTACATATACTCTGGTATATCCTGGTGTTGGGATATATCAATAGCATTCCGATTGTTCCGGATGCTAAGCCTTGGACTGGATGGTTACTATACGGGCTGGGTTTTACCCAGACCATTATTTAATAGGCTATAATTGCCTGAGTACTCCTTATGTTGGTTGGGTCTATGCAGTTGGGTATAGATCCGCACTATATTCTGACTGATCAGCAGATTATAGTCCATATGTTGGTTCTTGTTTCCAGTCTTGTTCATTTGGCACTCACCATCATTGGCAAATTACTATTCGATACAGATACAGATGGTTGTTACAACCAGCAGCTTATTGTTTCTCTCATTTCTCTTTCTCTATACCATATATATATATATTTTTGCAGGCTTGTTGAGCAATTTTGGTTCATCCCTTTTTATTGTTACTCTTATTATTTTACAGTTAAGGTAGAGAATGAAACCCATCAGGACCCGCATAGTCAAGAAGCGAGTCAAGCAGCGGGACCCTCTTATACCAAGAGTGTTCCTTTCTATTCCCGAAGAGAGCTTTGAATTTCCAGATCAGGTGTAGCAGGATAAGTAGTAATGTTGGGTTTAATAAAAGTCTTGTGTAGTTTGAATAAAAGTTGTGTAATGAAACTGTAGATAGAATAAAGTTTTGTATCAAAGATAGTTCTTGAGACAGGTTTTATTTAGTTGGGTTTGTAATAAAGTGTAGTGCGTGATTCTTATTTTCAAACTCAGACCTTAAAAGATCCTGAGTAATGATAGTTCGGGGTTATATTATATTTATATTCCGCTTGTGCTGGTATAGTTGGTAATTGTTGTTAATAATGCCCCAAATCTATACCCTGGATTTGGAGGGTGTTATACCTATGGCATGGTATGAGACCCTTGCTCAGTTTCTACTGGAAAGTGGATTCAAAAGAGGTACAATAGATAAAACTTTATTTTATCTAAATCAAAGTAAAGATCTTCTTTTAGTTCAAATTTATGTGGATGATATCATTTTTGGATCAACTAATCAAAAACTGTGTGATAAGTTCTCAAAGTTGATGCAATGAAGATATCGAATGAGCATGATGGGAGAGATGAGTTACTTCTTGGGATTGCAAATTAAACAGACTGTTAATAGTATCTACATTAATCAGTCAAAGTACACAAAGAATCTGTTGAAAAGGTTTGATTTGCAAGAGAGTACAACTGCAACTACTCCTATGGCAACTGCTACAAACTTGATCCTCATAAAGTTACAGCAGTTGATGTCACAAACTACAAAGGTATGATTAGTTCTCTTTTGTACCTAACAGCTAGTAGGCCAGACATTATGTTTGCCACATATCTGTGTGTAAGATTTCAGGCAAATCCAAGGGAGCCACATCTAATTGCAATAAAGAGAATCTTCCGATACCTCAAAGGTACTGTATCACTTGGTCTCTGATATGCAAGGGAAGCTGACTTTGAATTATGTGGATATTCAGACACTGACTTTATTGGTTGCAAGATAGATAGGAAGAGTACATCTGGGAGCTGTCAGTTTTTGGGAGGCAGATTAGTCTCATGGTTCAGTAAGAAGCAGAAATCTATTTATACTTCAACTGCTGAGGCTAAATATATTGCAGTTGAGAGTTGCTATGCTCAGTTGTTATGGATGAGAAACCAACTCATGGACTATGGATTATCATTCTCTAAAATTCCTATTTATTGTGATAATCAAAGTTCTATTGCTATGACAGGAAACCCAGTGCAACACTCTCTTAACAAACATATCAGCATCATATATCATTTTATAAGAGAGCATGTCATGGAAGGAACGATTGAGCTTCATTTTGTTCCTACTGATCAGCAGCTGGCTGACATTTTCACGAAGCCATTACCTGAAGCAACATTTACAAAGCTTTTCAATGAACTTGGTATGGTTAGTTGGGACATATAAATTCTTTTAAATTTATATTTGATCAAATCCTAATGTATGTTGATCAAATCTTGATATGTCCTAATTACTGTTCAAGATATTAAGTTGGGAATTTTTAATGTATTTTATTATATGCATGATAAATTAAGTGAATTTATTTGTTAAATATGCATGTATGAATATATATCATTATCATCATTGCAAATCAGTCTAGGAAGACGCGCTTTAATAAGATAACTTTTGGTTAAATCATTAAGTTAACTCTACACTTAATAATCAATCAGTCTCCTAGTCCCTTGATATTCCCTCGGTTATTTAAACCATCATTCTCATTCAGTCCAATCATCTCTTCCTAAACACAAAACACTCTCCTCACTATTGTTTCTCATATCCCTTTCTTCTCAGACGATGGCACATTTTAACTGGTTTTACAATCATTTCACTAATATTGTGACTATCTTTAATGATAAAATGCAAACTCCGTACCACATCAATGCTATCTCAAATGACATCTGGATTCGACTTCCAGAAGTCATCAAAAATGATCTTCTGGGATTCCAAAAAGATCTTCACCTCTACACTCTTCGACAACAAGAGAGAATCATTTGTCTTGCTGTTCTCTTTGTTGAAAGCAGGAAGAAGCACTGAACATCCTCCGACTGTTTCTCTTCACCATCATCTTTGTCAGGCTTCTTAGACCAAGGTTGTTGATGTTCTTCTATTAGACTAGGATTTTCTTGTAATCATCTATGAATGTAATCGAAAATTTGATGAAATGTACTCTCTTGAATTATTAATGAAATTTTGTTTATTTTGCTTACAAGACCTAATCTATGTTCTTTAGTTGTGTATGCATGTGCTTGTTCTTAATTATAGCATTTTAATCTCTACATGACACTATTAACATCTATCTTTTGATGCTTCTTGAGATTAAATTAGTGGTTCTCTGATAAGCTTAAGTTGTTTTGACAAACAGTGATGAATTTGAATCGACAAATCCTGACGATGTCAAATCCTGACAGATAAGAGTTACCAAATACTGATGACAGGTCAACTTGTTTTAATTTAGAAAATTATTGACAAATGATTTCTGAATTATTTAATGCTGAAAAAGTGATTGTCTTTTTAATTATTATTTGAAAGTGGATAAACTGTTGAACAAAGTCACACAGTGATTTACTAAAAGAGCAGTGCGTCCTTTAATTCTGATTCCGTACATTACTCCATTTTCCACTCCAATTCTTCAGTAATTATCCTCTATCATAAGTCTAATTCACTAAGCTTCCATCTCCGAGTGTGTTACATACAACAAAGCTTTGCAAACTTATATTTGCATAAGAACCTTTGTGACACATATTATCATACACATATAGCCTCACTATTCACATCTAACGAACATCTTTTCTCAACACCTACAAACATCATGTCATCTTCTGAACTTTCACCCTTCTTCAGTCAAACCACTATTATTCATGGCAACACTTTTGGAACCAATAACTACTTGGCTCCACTTACACATCAGCAGTTTCCTCAATCTTTTCATGATATACATAATTTCTTACTCCAATGTCCAATTGGATATGCTCTCACAAATCCTACTAAGGTATCATACAGAGCTGTAATGTAGGTATGGGATACAGCTCTAGTTAATACAAAAAATACTGGTTTCTCTTAGGGACAGAGGTATGAAGTTGATCCTGATGTTCTAGTTCAAGCATTGAGGTTGCCTGCCTGTGATGGTGCTCCTGACAATTATACAACTGAGCAGCTGTTTGATATGCTCAGAACTCTGAACTACAAAGGTGACATCACAACAATTGGGAAATTGATAAGAACAAAATTAAAGTGGGAATATAATTTCTTCTTTGATTGCATCAGCAGATGCTTCTTGAATAAAACAATAAATTTTAATGCTCTTCCATCCACTTCTCTGAAAATTGGGTATTCTCTTCTCTATTCTGGTAATTTTGATTTTGGTAACACCATTTTTCAATTCATAATTGCTAGGAGAACAGATGCATCAGGAATAATAGGGTATACTAGATTTCTTCAACTGATTTTTAATTTTCTATGCCCTAATGTTGAATTTGATAATGATGAATTGCTTCCTGTATTTCAAATTTCTGAGAAGGCTATTACAGATCATATCAAAAGAGATGAAAATAATAAGTTTTCAGGACTTCCCTTCCTGCCTCAGGAGGTCTGGCAATTTCTATTGAGAAGTAGACCTACTCCTTCACAAGTGCCTGCAAATCCTGATGCTGGCACCTCTGTTAAATTTCCTGATGCTGTGGAACAAAACACTACCCTTCTTGTTTCTAACCCCAACATCTCTTCTACTAAACAGAACTCCAACTCAGCTCCTAAATTAGCCTCCTCTGATGTCTCTCAAAAGGCATCAGTTGTACTAAAGAAAAGGCTGGTTAAGAAATCTGTTCAATCTAAACAGAGAGCTCAACAAGCCTCACTGAGTGAGAATGAGAAGAAAGAAGAATGCTTTCCAGTTCAGAAAAGAAGAATGATCATGCAAGATGATTTTAACTCTATTGATCAGATGCCCATGGGGCCAAGGATGAAGACAAAGAAATCAACAATTACAATTCCTGATGACTATATTGACACAACTGGAACTAAGGAGCCAACTACTGATGCTAGTGCTCTGATAAAAAAGGTTTCGGTAATCAAAGAATCTGCAGTGTTCAAGAAAACTGACAAGAGCAAGTTGAAAAAAAAGCTGAAGATGTGGTTAGGTACATCAGGAAGAAGAAAAAAGTCAGTCTTCTACTATGGATGTCAGTCCATAAGAACCTAAGTCTCAAAGGGATTTAGCGACTAAGACACATCCAGTCACACAAGAACCATCTTCTCAAAGGGAAGATGCAGACAAAGAGGCTGCACAAACAATTGTTGATTTTGCTCAAGGTGATCTTCTTGCTGACTCTGAACAACTGTTGTAAGAAAAGAAGGCTCATCAGGATGTATTGTCAAAGGTGGATGCAGTTATTACTGATCTGATGTTTGAGGAGAGTACACAAGAACCTTCATCACTTCTTGTTGAAGCAGCTCATATTCCTCAAACCCCACAAGAACCATCAGTTTAAAGTACTGATGTTGGCCTAGTTCATTCTCCTGAAAAATCAAATCTTGATGCTAAAACAAATCCTAATGTTGATCAACTGTCCATTCAAGCAGCTTCTACTGATGATTCTTTGTTGCTTACTAGCTTGTCAAAATATCCTGATGTGTTGTTTGTTCCTCCACTGTCATCACTGCCACTTGAGGACTCACCTTCAGGTATTGCTTATTTTCCTCTGCTGTTCTTAATGTTTGTATGATTATAAATAGTCTCTTATTTGAGGTTACCTCTATTTATATGACAAGCATACTACTCCTCTCAGCCATCTCTTATTTCTTTGCAAAAATGTGATTGTGCCTTTCTGTGAGACTGTGTGAAAATACTATGTGAAATAAAAAAAAAATTAAATCTGAGTGGAAGTCTCCTGTACTGGAAAAAGGAGAGGTAGTTTTGAGAAAAGAATTTTATAAGTTTTTCTTTTCTTATAAACTTTCTTATGTGAGAAATATATTACTCTTAAAGTAATATATTGTGTGAAAAGTGATGAGATCACTTGAAAAGAAAAGAGAGATTTAGGTGTTACATTGTTTTATATTTCAGGATCTCATCAGAAATGGATAATTATTGCTAAGGATCCTCTTAAAGGCAAAACAATTCTACCGAGCTCTGCAAATTCTTCTGAGGGTCTGTCTTGCCCTGATTCTGATGAAAACAGTGATCCTGATGATCCTGACACAGCTCAGCTTAAGATTGCTATTGATGCATCTAAGAAGTCCAATATTGGTTCTTCTTCACATTTCAATACCCATCCTTCTTATTACAATGCTGATGCTGAGCATTTTCGAAAGACTGAATGGGATTTTGCATGGAGAGATGCACATACTTCTATCTCCTCAGCTGTTGGTATGCAACATATTCACAGGGCATATGATGGACTTCAAAACCCTGACCTCAAATTGCATCTCAAGGCCTCTAGCATCTTTGTGAAAAGAATTCTCTCTGAACTTGCTGATACGAAGACATCTCATGCTAATTTACAGATCAAGATTGATGCATTTATGATTAATCCACTTACTTCAGTTGAACTCATAAGTGTGAAAAAGGCTATTAAAGTCATGGTTCAATCTCAACAAAGCATGGATACTCAATTTTCTTCCTTGGAAGATAAAGTGTCTTCAATGGCTAATAAACTGGATGCTATGTTTTCTCTTCTTTCAAATACTGATGGCAAAAAGGGGGAGAAGATAGCTGTCACAAAATATACACCTGACTCTATTCAGTTGAAAGATAAAGATACTGATGATGATGGTGATAAAAATCCAGTTGCAAATGTTCAAATTGCTCATGTTGCTCAACAACCTCAACATTCTAAAAGATCTGGTTCTTCAGGACAAGGAAAGTCTACTGGTGCTCATGAAGTTAAGCACAAGTCTAATGCTCATGCTCCTGAAACTGGTGATGTTACGATCTAGAACATAGCAGATGCTAAAGGATTATTCTTTCCTTACAGACACAAGGAAATAGGTGAAGAGATTGTTTTGTACTACAATGATAAGAGGTTTGAGCAAAAGAATTCCAGAAGTGCTCTTGGGTTGATAACTGAACAATTTCCTGATCTAACAACTGAAGAAGCAGTTATGCAATAAAAGGAGCTAATGGCTCAAATTAAATCTGAAGCAAACACCTATAAAGGAAGAGGAAAAAGAGGTGGAAGAACTACAAGAGCCAGAGGAAGAAGAGAAAGAGGAAGAATTTCTAATTCAAGTCAAGGTTCTGTGATTGATTCTGCATTTCTGAATGTTCTATTCAGGGAAGGTTTTGTTACTGTACAAGGAAATGATGTAAAAGAAGAAGCTAAGGATACTGAAGAAATGATTGTCCAAAGAAAGAAGAAATCAACCGCTGACATTGCTCAAGTTGATATAACTAATGCAAATGTGTCTCTTGAAGCAGACATAAAATCTGAGGAAAAAGCAAATCTTGTGATATCCCGTATTTTCAGGATTATAATTATTATTTAAATATGTTTATGTGCTTTTCTGATTTGAAAGGATTTAAAATGGTGGATATTTTAATCCTGTTTGACGAGTTTGTATTATCAAATGGTAATGTGCTAATTATTAAGGGTTGTATCGATCCTTGTTAATTTCTGAAAATATTTACTTAAATGTATTATTTTCAAAAGTTTATTTGAAAGCCGATCATTTTATTGATATCGGTAAATTGAGTTCGTTTAGTAATATTAGGGATTGAGTTGATACTCTATCAGCAATGTGTTGTATGTAATATTAATTGTGTGTGACTCAGTTGTGATTGAGGATTATTTGTATTATTAATTACTGAGTCGTGTCATTTTGTTTTTGTCTTTAAAAGTGATTTTATTAAAAAAAATTATTTTCATAAATATTTAAATTATCTTTAAATTTTTATGGTTTTATAATTTTAATAATTATCTATAGGAATTTATAAAATTTAGAAAATAATATTTTGTCAATTATTTATCCCTAAATGATTTTTTGATTTTATTTAACTGTAAATTTAGTATTAAATTCAAGAATATTTCAAAAATTATGAAACTTATATTTTATTAGTATTTGAGTATTTAGAGAATTTTAAAATTATTTCGGAAATTTTTCGGATTATATTCACCAACACGTTTGTTCGTTAAATCGTAAAATACGGGTATACCGCGTGATTCAAAAATACTTTAAAAATTATGAAAATTTTAATTTTATTACTTATAATTATTTCGAGAATTTTAGAATTATTTTGGTAATTTTTCGGATTATATTTACCCGCACCTGTGTCCGTTAAATCACAAAATGTGGGTTTGATGTTAAATTTAAAAATATTTTAAAAATTATGAAAATTTTATTTTATTAGTTTTTTAATTTTCCGAAAATTTTAGAATTATTTCAGTAATTTTTCGAGTTAGTTTCATTCGTAAGTTTATTCGTTAAATTATGAAATACGGAGCAGAACCAGGCTGCCCGGGGTAGGATTTTACAAGTGTTGCGCTCTGATTACCCAGTTGAAACGTGGCATGCCTTCAGATATATAAATTGCTACGTGTCACTGTTGTAAAAATAAAAAAATAAAAAAAACATAAAAAACGTGTAAGAATTTTGCCCTCCTGCCCCCACCCTCCTGCGCCACATACCCCCCACCCGCGCGTTTCCTCCTATCCTTTTCTTTTCTCTCAATTCACATCTCCCCTGTTATCCCTTCTCCCTTTCTATCTTTCTGTCTCTCTCTGTTTTATATATTTATTTCTTTTAATTTTCAAAAATTCATATCTCTCAAACCGTCCATCCAAATTTCAATTATTATATATAAAAACGATCAGCGCTTTGATACCTACGCATAGGTATATATATTCTGAGGTTTTGAGAAGAAAATTTGTGGAGCATATTTTCTGTTTTAATTTATTTTCGAGGCATAGAAAAGGAGTTTGACGGTATTCATTACTCCACATGGCATCTCAGCGTGTATATATCTATCGCTATTAATTTTGGATTATCTGGAGATATTTTCCGGATATTAGATATCTCTTCGAAGTGATCAGAATTTATTTTGGGCAACGATTCCGAAATTCCGCCTTTGTACTTGTGTATATTATAGCATGCTAGTGTTTATATATTTATTTCATAAATTTTAGAAGTTTTTGTAGAAGTCGCTTTTGGCTGTATTTTTCATTTTTGGCGTGTTTATAGGTGCAAATATAAATTATTGTGTGTTTTAAATTTATTGATTTTATTAGAGTACAGTTGGATTGTGTTGGTTTGGGATTGATTTTGAGGGATATGACCCCGGGAAAAGTCTGTTTTACAAAGATGTTATTTCAAAAAAATTTCTAAAATATTTATTTCAATTTCAAATTATTATCTTTTATTATTTCGAAAATCATAATTTGATTCAATTATTTATAATTTGTTTTGATTTATTCTTATTTTATTCATAATAAATATATCGTTCGTCCATTTAATACGAAACGAACGCATAAAGATTCAGAAAAATATTATGCTTTCATTAAAAATACTTTCGAGACCCAAATCCATTTGTTTCGAAATGTATCTTATTTTGCAAGTTAATTCTAAATCAATTATTGATCGATAAATCATTTTTTTGACCCTATTTTAGTTTTAAACGTACAGAGTCAAATGTTTTGACAAACCGAGTCATATGTGATATGAATTATGTGATACGTGAGTTATGTGTTTACATGCTATGTGTATTACGTGTATACGTGGGTCAAGATTCTTGTGTTGACTGTTGTAATTATGTGTGGGCTATCGTATGGGTAGACGATAGGATTTTGACGCGTAGTTCGTCGAGTAATTATCGTTTAAACAATTAAAGTTGTATCTTTTAATTATAGATACGGATCATTCGAGTTGATCAGGACAAGGCGTTAGATAAAGAGTGCGAGGGAATGGTATTGGATATCTGGCTTCTAGAAATTGCAGGAGCAACATATCAGTAAAGTGTTGAAAAGAAGGACGGTGATGTTTTCAGATAGAATATCAGAATAGATGGGTCATTACGAGTGTGACTAACTGCTAGAAACCAAAGGCAAGTATCCCTATCATCACTTACTGTTCAAGTGATATTTATTTTAAATATTCTTATGCAAGTATTGCTTTCCATATTCTCAGTCGAAATAGATAAATGTTTTACATATCGCTGAATTAAATGATTCTGTTTACGCAAGTACTCTTCTGCTATTCTATGTTCAGAATAGCTAAGTGATTATACTTATCAAATGAATGGATTTATAAATGTTTTGGGTTTTGAGAAAAATGAGTTGGTTTTACGAGTATTCCTGCCCAAGTAAATGGGGGAATAAAAGTTTATAAGGGTGTCGAGTATTATGACCCCTTTCAATTAAATGTTTTTAAGATTGGATAGTTGCGTAAGACGCCGTGGCGGCGGTCCAGTGTGAGCTATGTGTTATACAGGATATAACACATTGCTAGGCCGATATGTGCTTTGGGTACCCCTTTGTTTAGTTGGATATGCTTCGATATACCAGTGTTGCTCCGCGGCTGATCACCGGCGGCAACGCACCGTCGTTCGAGGATTCCATTCTAAATTATGATATTATTTTGATAATCATAAAATAAATGGTTTATCAACTGTTTCTATTTTGTATTAAAGGTGAAATACAGTTTTGATTGAGTTTCTGCTTGATGCGGATATTTAGGTTGTTATTTAATATCAAAGGTGGTATTAGTATAGGTGATTGATGTTGACTTCAGTATGGGATGTTGTGAGCATCAAAGTTCGTATTGATATCTAATTTGATATGACAACAAAATGAGTATTAATATCAAGAGTTCGGTTTTGAATAAAGTTTATGTTTCATTCCATAATCATTGTTTCATGTTGATGTTGTTTACGATATTTCCGTAGACACTGTTTTATGAGTTTTATTCTTGTCAAGATTCAAAGTATTGCTGAAGCCTTTCGCTCAAAAATACCAAAAGGATTTTGTATACCGAGGATGAACCAATTATGGGATTCCTTAATTAAATTTTCTGATTCAGCAATTATGATTTTTAAATGTTTTGCTCTGATGCAGATGTCGGTTTTATATCAAAACGACCATATATATATATTACAATGATCTTGTTGAGCATTTCTTTCACTCATACTTGCCTGTTTTCAAATTTAACTTCCAATAAGGATTAACTTGCGTTATTTAGCCACGTAATTCGAGGAAGCAAAGAAGAAACTCTTGGAAGGAGGTTGGTCCAGGGTTTGCGGGCTAGTCTAACATCTGTTATAAAAAGTTGTTTATATTATATTATATTATAATTATGTTATTTTATAGTTGGGCCTAGTATACTTCTTTTCGAAGTCATACTAGCGGGTTAGTATTGAATTGGAATTTGTTGAAAAGAGTTTTAAAAGGAAGTGAAAATTATTTATGGAATTTGGAATTCTTGTTTCTAGAACTGTAACCTTAAAAGATCTTGGAATAGTTTGGGGTCATTATGCTAAATATCTTCCGCTGGCATTTGCATTTCGATTAAACAGGTTAATTTGGATTGAGGTTTTATAGTGACGACCAAATCCTCTGACCCTGGATTTGGGGGTGTTACAGGTTGGTATTAGAGCTGAGGTTATAGTAAACTAGAAACGAGAGTGTGTAGGAGTCTGTATTGCTATGTGAGAACGTTTGAGCTCATATCGAGTTCCAATTGGACTATTGGATATAGTACCAACGACTAAGCTAAGATAGGCACATTCGTTTGAGATGGTTGTGTTGAGCTAGACAAAACTCATGGAAGTTGCAAACTTCTATTATGGAATTTTTCGAGGATACTACGATTTGACGATGATGAATATTATCGATATCCTTAAAACATGAAGAAGTATCTAGAATTGGATGACGAGTCAACTGAAGAGTTCAAACAGAAGATAAGTATTAAGACCTTGGCAATACCTTCTCTTTCTTTAACTTCTTTTGTCATTTCTTAAAAAGAGGTATCTGTTAGAGGATATATTCCCTAACACTCATTTAATCATTTTTGTGCCATAATGTTGTTCTCTGGATTTTATTTCCTCCAGAAATATCAGTTTTGAAATATTTTTAGTTTTATTCATTCAATTTTGAATTCCTTTCATATTCTTTTATTCTGACTGAGATGAACAACCCTAATTATAGGGGACACAAGGTATACCTGTCTGTGTGATAGGAGTTGGATGGGACGCCATCACTTGTGTGTGTTGTGACTACAAGAAGGTTAACAACCTTTAGTACTGTCTTAATTTGGACACGCAATACCAAGTTCATTTGATCGTATTGATCTCTCAGTTATTCTTTCATTTCAACCATACTTTCTCAAAAATTCAGATTTTGGTAAGCACAATGGTGCGACACCCATTATGATATCAAATTCTTTTTTTTTTTGAAATTCCATAATTTTATCATCTCAAATATTCGAAGGTATGCCAATTAAATTGAGATAAGTTATCCGGGTCAATGGAAAGTAAGGCTATGTGATGGCAACAGTGGATTGCAATGTGTTTCGAATATCAGTGGCGTATAACGAAGTCAGTCTATTTTTTTATTTCTCTCTCTATTTATATCTCTCTTTCTTTCTCTTTATCTTTTTCTCTATTCTTCTTTCTCTCGATCAGTGAAAAGTTAGCCTATTGAGAAGTACGTCAAATTAATAGTGCGAAGTGAAGCTCTGTTGGGTCCCAATGTGTTTGTAGAAGGGGGGTTGAATACAAACGTTACCAAATAATCGAATAAAATGCGGAATAAAAAATGTGAAACAAAATTCAAGTTAAATAAAAATATTATTAAACTTGAAATGTGTTACAACAACTGTATCGATTACAAGGTATTAATCTCAAATCAATTATCACAAATCTAGAATAAATTCGACATGAACTTTTTCTATTTTTGCAATAATTAGAATCAAATGCTAAACGCGATTTGAGATTAAGTTCTAGGGATTTTAATCCGCTAGATTGATACACAAGAACAAGATAAATAATTCTAGTGGTTTGGATTTAACATTAACAAACTAGAAATTGATCTTGAATTTCTGCAGAGAAGAATGATATATTTCAAGGCGGCTGCTCTGTTCTTGACTTGTGTGTATTTTGATTGAGTTTTTTTTTTTAAAGAAAAGTCTTCTGCTTCTATTTATCAACAGCTGAGTTAATTGAATTGGAATGACAATCCTTTAAGCTTGTATGACTTTCGGTAGGACAATTGAATGAACTAGCAAGACAATCTGAATGAACTAGCAAGACAATCAGAATGAACTAGCAAGACAATCACCCTCCTAGAGTAACTTTCGGTGAGACAATCTAAAATGGCCTAGCATGACAATCGGTATGACAATCCTGATTGTCATGCTAGTTCATTTTCAATTGTCTTGCTGATTTAAAGCTTAAATTTAATCCAATTAAACTTCTGAAAATTCCTAAAATTCCTAGAATTAATTCAGAATTAATTAATCAATTAATTCAATTAATAAATAAATTATTCTTCGCAGATATAATTTATTTTCTTAATTAAATTAGATGACTTAATTAATTAATAGAGAATTAATTCTAGTCTTGAGCAGCAACCATTCTTCTGCAAATCTTCTGAAAATCACTGAAAATTATGAATCAATTCCACCACTTCAACGTTGACACTCGATGTACTGTCTGGTTCATGAGTGACTAACTTCCGTGACGTTTCTTCATGTCTTGACTCTGACACTTTGATTTTCTTCAGATTAAATCCTTGTAATTAATGATACCCTGACGAGATCTCTGTCACTTGATTAAATCCACGATCTTGATTTATATCACTGAGGCATGATCAATTTCTTGAACTTCTTCCAGTGAATTAACTCCTCAAGTCTGTAGATGAACATTGTCTCTGAATCCTTTGACAGATATTACTTTGCGAGATCTCTTTGACGGTCGATCCACTATTTACTTATTACATTCTTATTTGAGTTGAGTTGAATCCTCGAATATACAAATAGGTCTATGACATATGACTTACAATCTCCCCCTATTTGTTTGTTAGACAATAACACACAAATACCTAGAGGATAACTCAACTAACAAATAAGAAAAAGATATAAACATACATGCAAAGTAAATAGCAGAAAATTTCTGGATGAGATTTAACATTTTCCAGATTTCAAGTAGATGTTCCTCTAGACTGAACATATCTTCAAGTAGTTCCATCTTCATTTGTACAACCACATTTCCTGTTGAGAAGCCCATATCTCTTGCTTCTCCCCCTATGAGAATCAACTGATTAAAGAAGATCACCTTCGTTTTACCACCTCTCCCGTACAATAGGATCCGCAGATAAAAACCAATGGTACTCCCCTAACTGCTTCTTCCCTTACTAGGAAATCACCTTGTGTTTACCACCTCTCCCGTACAATAGGATCCGTAGTTAGAAACAACAATGGTGTGGTGTAGTGTACATGTAGGATCTTTTTCTTCCTCCTTGCTATTTCTCCCCCTTAGTTGAGGAATCCTCCAAACTATTTCTTAAGCTTTTATCTCCCCCTTAAAGAAGGAATGTATGCCGTCGTCTGAAGGAGTTCTCATATTTCACTTGGTTGGAAAAGAAATAACAAGTAGTTTCTTTTTTCTTCCTCACTGTGAGTGTGTGATTGTGTTTTAGTGTACCTCACATGTGTTTCACTCTTCTCTCCACTCGTGTTTACACTCATTCTCACAAGTGTATCACTCTTCTCTCATAGCTCCATAATCCAGCTGTACCTGCAAGGAAAATCACCTTAGCCATCCTTAAAGGAGGTCACAGGTGGTGCAATGGGAGTTCACAAATCCCCATCCTTGTTAAACTCGTCAGATAAATCTGAGTCATAATCTACAAGTTGCTAGTTTCCCTTTTAGGGTTCCAGATCCAACGAATTTAGCATAAAGATCAAAGTTCCCTTCTAATGTCTGTGAAGACATTTCCTTGTGACTTATCAGGTAATATCTGAATCATTGTCAACAAGTTGCCGATCTGCACCTATGTCAGATCCACTATCCGCAGATGCATCCAGGGGATTTAAGCCTGGGGAGGTAGACACTGACCACTGACATATGGCTTTTGGATTAGTATCCTCTCCTAACACCTGTAAAGGCAATTGGTCCACTAACGAACCTTGAACAATCGAATCTGACCTTAAAATGGTCGAAACTCTTGTTTCCGTCAACTCATCCTTTGTGTGTGTAACCTCTCCTTGTGCATCAAGAATTGATTATGTTTGAAGTGGTGACACTACATCAGATACCTTGGCCGACAGGCAAAATTCAATAGACGCACCCTGTTGAGAGAATGAATCTAGTAACTGTTTTTGTGCCTTTTCAGCCATTACATCTTTTTGAGAAGATGTATGGGGGCTAGCAGTTGTCTCGGTTTAAATACTACTCATCTATGTAGGAGACAGAGCTACTGGGTTGACTACAGAACCTTCCTTATGTGGTGCACTAGGCACTATCTCCCTCACGCTCATTCATACTACTTTTAGTGGTAAAAGAGTGTTGGTTGGTTCTGTTTTTGTGTTTGTCTTTACAGTCTGGGATAGACATTGTGGGTTTTCAACCTCATGACTGTCAATGAAAGAAAGTCATTGGAGACTGAACCTGTATCATAGAACATATGGTAATAGAGAGAAAATGATTTACAATAGTGATTTCAAAAGATTTTACATGAAATAAGAAATCACTAATGTAGAAAGAAGTTTGATTTTGTTTTTCAATATGAATGAGTTTTTGATAAAACATTGATCACTTAGGGTAAAGTCTAAGTAATTCTCATTCATGTCAAAAGCTTACAAATATCTGCAACATAATGTTAACAAGATATCATTGACTGATACTTGTCAAGTACTTTAGATACTAATTGTTATGTTGCATAATTATGACGACTCTACTAGTTCATATAAAATTACAATTTCTGTTAGAGTGCCATACCATGTCCTTGACGATTGCTTGAGCAGTATACTAGTTCATACCAACCTGAAGTGAGATTGTGAAGAAGAAATTGCATAGTCCAATAGATCTGCAGCTGCAAAGTCCATGAACTGTGGTGCATTGACTTCCTCTTTTGACTTACCAATCAGGAGTACACTTGTACACATCTTACTAGAGTACAATTCCAAGTGTAATGTGCAGCAGGTGTCTGATATGTCATAATATTCTCAAGTCTCGTCACTGGTGCTATATGTTAGATGATGCTTCCTGATAATAACCTAGCACAATATACAAAATTATAATGATAACATTCCCAGCTTGCAAACAGCCATATCCCTCGGATAAACCTTTGCTGTTATCTCCAAAGGTAACCATGGGGCCAGCTTTCTCAACCACATTTGATAGCAGGGCTCTATCTCCGGTCATATGTCTTGATGATCCACTGTCAAGAATCCACACTACCGGTTATACTTGTTTACTGCCCTGCACTTCAAATGGATTAGACCTTCTTCGGAACCCAAACTTGGTTGGGCCCGGCATACTTATAGAACTGTCCTTTATCAGGCAAAACAACATTTTTAATTTTAATTGTCTCAACTTTCTCAATGACTGAACATTTGACCTTGTAAACAGCCTTAACAAATTTCTGTTTAAGCTTAGGCACAAATGTCTCCTTTCTAGCCTTAGAAGGACTAGCAGTCTTAGACCTATCATGCTTCTTGTTATTCACATGCTGACGAGGAGTAGTCTTATCATTAGACACATGCTTACCATTAAAATAAGCATACATCATATTAAAAGCACAAGACATACAATTAGCAACACCACATGCTTTATGAGAGTGATTAACAGCAGGCAATTTATGCATGGTAGACATGGCATTATTGTTATCCAACTCATGTGTGTCTGAGTTAGTCTCAGTTGCTTTCACAACTTTGACTGGAACTTTCGACTCACTTGACTTGGAAACAATCTTCTCATTAGCATGATCTTCAGCACGTATTTCTTCTTGAATAACAGAAGAGGTCGCATCAAATGGTTCAGCAATTGATGCTTTATAGAGGGGTTCATCAACACCCTTAAGCACATGTGGTACTTCCCTCCCTTTAGCACATACATGAGGAGGG
This sequence comes from Apium graveolens, assembly GCF_009905375.1. Taxonomy (NCBI): domain Eukaryota; kingdom Viridiplantae; phylum Streptophyta; class Magnoliopsida; order Apiales; family Apiaceae; genus Apium; species Apium graveolens. The sequence goes on from NC_133652.1 coordinate 122,516,232, forward strand.
GAGTTTATGCCTAATTCTCCAATAGCAGCATTGTAATCATAACCTATTCCAGATGTTTGATTAACAGCTTGCTTACTGTAGAACTCTTTAGCCTTCGAACAAGAATTGAAGTAGGCTCTAACCTTAGTCTCAAGACCGGTGATCTTGTCTTTGAGAATAGTTTCGAGTTTTCTATAACAGTCAACTCTATTCTCTAGAAAAGATACTTGTTCTTTTAATTTGTCTTGATTAATGTGCACAAGTCTTAATTCATTGACCTCTTTCTCAAGGTCTGTGATCTGTAAACTTAACAGTTCATTATCACGACGTGCACAATCTAAGTTACCTCTTAGATGATAAACCATTTCAGCATCAGAAAGTTTTACCTCTATTCTTGACGATGAAGCTTTTCCATCAATAGCCATAAGAGCAAGATTTCCTTCATCTTCATCTTCACTGTCAGTATCATCCCAGCTTCTTCCCTTTGCCAGATAAGCCCTTTCAGAGTTCTTTCTTACTTGCTTTGGCTTCCTACATTCTGTGGCAAAGTGTCCCAACTCATTGCAGTTATAGCATCTAATGGTGCTTCGATCAACCATCCCTGTTTTGTATCCACCACTGCTGGTGTTAGAGGATGAAGATCCACCTTTCTGGAATTTGTTGTAGTTGGACTTGTACTTAAGCTTGGGATTCCTCTTGAATCTGACATGGGAGAATCTCTTGACAATTTGGGCCATTGACTCATCTTCCAATTGCTCCAGCTCTTCCAAGGAATAAAAATCATCACTTGATTGATTTGTAGTAGGAGGATCATATTCTGCTACTAACTCATTTTCCTCACCCTTGGAAAACTGTACCATTCTTTCTAACTGTTGAGATTGTTGTTGTTGTTGACCTTCAGCTACAAGTGCATTAGATGTGCTGACCATTCTATCCTTCCCGTAGACTTCCTTCTGTTGAATCTGCTCCAACTCATAAGTTTTTAACACTCCATAGAGCCTGTCCAAAGAAATCTCACTCAGATCTCTAGCTTCTCTAATGGCAGTGATTCTATGTTCAAGATGAGCTGGCAGTGTTAAAAGGAACTTTTTGTTGACCTCCCTGATTGAATAATACTTTCCATTGATGTTCAGGTTGTTGATCAACGCATTGTACCTCTCAAACACTTCAGTAATTCCTTCTCCTGGATTTGATTTGAAATGTTCATATTCAGAGGTTAGGATTTCCAACTTGTTCTCCCTAACTTCCTCTGTGCCTTCATTAATCACCTCAATAGTTTCCCACATGTGTTTGGAATTTTTACAGTTCATCACATGTCTGTTCATCAAGGGATCAAGGGAATCAATTAATATTAATTGAAGGCTGGCATCCAAGGAGGCTTCTTCCTTCTCAGCAGGAGTAAAATCTTCAGGCTCTTTTGGATAGGTTCTAGCTTCAGTAGTCACCACACCATCTATTATTACCTCCGGTTCAATAACCATCGGAGTTTTTATACCCTTCTTTAACAAGTTTGAATATTTGGGATTTGCAACTTGTAAGAATAATAGCATCTTCTTCTTCCACATGATATAATTCTCTTTATCAAATTGTGGAATTTTAACGGTTCCAACTTTATGTGAAGTCATTATGAATTTTTGAATAAATAAAAATTCAAGGAGTTGAAAAATCACAAAAGTCTAGGATCTTGATTTGTTCGTTAATCAGAAGGCTCTGATACCAATTGTTGGGTCCCAATGTGTTTGTAGAAGGGGGGTTGAATACAAACGTTACCAAATAATCGAATAAAATGCGGAATAAAAAATGTGAAACAAAATTCAAGTTAAATAAAAATATTATTAAACTTGAAATGTGTTACAACAACTGTATCGATTACAAGGTATTAATCTCAAATCAATTATCACAAATCTAGAATAAATTCGACATGAACTTTTTCTATTTTTGCAATAATTAGAATCAAATGCTAAACGCGATTTGAGATTAAGTTCTAGGGATTTTAATCCGCTAGATTGATACACAAGAACAAGATAAATAATTCTAGTGGTTTGGATTTAACATTAACAAACTAGAAATTGATCTTGAATTTCTGCAGAGAAGAATGATATATTTCAAGGCGGCTGCTCTGTTCTTGACTTGTGTGTATTTTGATTGAGTTTTTTTTTTAAAGAAAAGTCTTCTGCTTCTATTTATCAACAGCTGAGTTAATTGAATTGGAATGACAATCCTTTAAGCTTGTATGACTTTCGGTAGGACAATTGAATGAACTAGCAAGACAATCTGAATGAACTAGCAAGACAATCAGAATGAACTAGCAAGACAATCACCCTCCTAGAGTAACTTTCGGTGAGACAATCTAAAATGGCCTAGCATGACAATCGGTATGACAATCCTGATTGTCATGCTAGTTCATTTTCAATTGTCTTGCTGATTTAAAGCTTAAATTTAATCCAATTAAACTTCTGAAAATTCCTAAAATTCCTAGAATTAATTCAGAATTAATTAATCAATTAATTCAATTAATAAATAAATTATTCTTCGCAGATATAATTTATTTTCTTAATTAAATTAGATGACTTAATTAATTAATAGAGAATTAATTCTAGTCTTGAGCAGCAACCATTCTTCTGCAAATCTTCTGAAAATCACTGAAAATTATGAATCAATTCCACCACTTCAACGTTGACACTCGATGTACTGTCTGGTTCATGAGTGACTAACTTCCGTGACGTTTCTTCATGTCTTGACTCTGACACTTTGATTTTCTTCAGATTAAATCCTTGTAATTAATGATACCCTGACGAGATCTCTGTCACTTGATTAAATCCACGATCTTGATTTATATCACTGAGGCATGATCAATTTCTTGAACTTCTTCCAGTGAATTAACTCCTCAAGTCTGTAGATGAACATTGTCTCTGAATCCTTTGACAGATATTACTTTGCGAGATCTCTTTGACGGTCGATCCACTATTTACTTATTACATTCTTATTTGAGTTGAGTTGAATCCTCGAATATACAAATAGGTCTATGACATATGACTTACAAGCTCCCTTGATTATTGGGTCATACAAGGAATCCAAGTATATCTGAAATTTTTTAGAAAAGGTGCGCATGTAAGATTGGGAAGTTGGTAACAAGACCCTTAGTGCTTTCTTCTGCTGATTCCGAGGACAGAATCCTTATAAGGGGGTAGATTGTGATATCCCGTATTTTCAGGATTATTATTATTATTATTTAAATATGTTTATGTGCTTTTCTGATTTGAAAGGAGTAAAATGGTGGATATTTTATTCCTGTTTGACGAGTTTGTATTATTAAATGGTAATGTGCTAATTGTTAAGGGTTGTATCGATCCTTGTTAATTTCTGAAAATATTTACTTAAATGTATTATTTTCAAAACTTTATTTGAAAGCCGATCATTTTATTGATATCGGTAAATTGAGTTCGTTTAGTAATATTAGGGATTGAGTTGATACTCTGTTAGCAATGTGTTGTATGTAATATTAATTGTATGTGACTCAGTTGTGATTGAGGATTATTTGTATTATTAATTACTAAGTCGTGTCATTTTATTTTTGTCTTTAAAAGTGATTTTATTAAAAATTTATTTTCATAAATATTTAAATTATTTTTATGGTTTTATAATTTCAATAATTTTTTATAGGAATTTATAAAATTTAGAAAATAATATTTTGTAAATTATTTATCCCTAAATGATTTTCTGATTGTATTTAAGTATAAATTTAGTATTAAATTCAAGAATATTTTAAAAATTATGAAACTTATATTTTATTCATATTTGAGTATTTAGAGAATTTTAAAATTATTTCGGAATTTTTTTGGATTATATTCACCTGCACGTTTATTCGTTAAATCGTAAAATATGGGTATAGCGTGCGATTCAAAAATATTTTAAAAATTATGAAAATTTTATTTTTATTACTTATAATTATTTCGAGAATTATAGAATTATTTGGGTAATTTTTCGGATTATATTTACCCGCAACTGTGTTCGTTAAATTGCAAAATGCGGGTTTGATGTTAAATTCAAAAATATTTTAAAAATTATGAAAATTTTATTTTATTAGTGTTTAAATTTTCCGAAAATTTTAGAATTATTTCAGTAATTTTTCGAGTTAGTTTCATTCGCAAGTTTATTCGTTAAATTATGAAATAAGGAGCAGAACCAGGCTGCCCGGAGTGGGATTTTACAAGTGTTGCGCTCTGATTACCCAGTTGAAACGTGGCATGCCTTCAGATATATAAATAGCAACGTGTTGTTGTTGTAAAAAAATGTGTAAGAATTTTGCCATTCTACCCCCCACCCCCGCGCCACATACGCCCCACCCGCGCCACATACGCCCCACCCGCGCCACATACGCCCCACCCGCGCGTTTCCCCCTATCCTTTTCTTTTCACTCAATTCACTTCTCCCCTGTTATCCCCTCTCCCTTTCTATCTTTCTGTCTCTCTCTGTTTTATATATTTATTTATTTTAATTTTCAAAAATTCATATCTCTCAAATCGTCCGTTTAAATTTCAATTATTATATATAAAAACGATCAGCGCTTTGATACCTACACATAGGTATATATATTGTGAGGTTGCATATTTTACGTTTTAATTTATTTTCGGGGCATAGAAAAGGAGTTTGACGGTGTTGATTACTCCACATGGCATCTCAGCGTGTATATATCTATCGCTATTAATTTCAGATTTTTCTGGAGATATTTTCCGGATATCAGATATTCTCTTCGGAGTGATCAAAATTTATTTTGGGTAACGATCCTGAAATTCCGCCTTCGTATTTGTGTATATTATAGCATATTAGTGTTTATATATTTATTTCATAAATTTTAGAAGTTTTTGTAGAAGTCGCTTTTGGCCGTAGTTTTCGTTTCTGACGTGTTTATACATGCAAATATAAATTATTGTGTGGTTTAAATTTATTGATTTTATTAGAGTACAGTTGGATTGTGTTGGTTTGGGATTGATTTTGAGGGATATGACCCCAGGAAAAGTCTGTTTTACATAGACTTTATTTTAAAAAAAATTCTAAAATATTTACTTCAATTTCAAATTATTATCTTTTATTATTTTCGAAAATCATAATTTGATTCAATTATTTATAATTTATTTTAATTTTTTCTTATTTTATTCGTAATAAATAAACCGTTCGTCCGTTTAATACGAAACGAACGCGTAGAGACTCAGAAAAATATTATGCTTTCATTAAAAATACTCTCGAGACCCAAATCCTTTTGTTTCGAAATGTATCTTATTTTGCAAGTTAATTCTAAGTCGATTATTGATCGATAAATCATATTTTTGACCCGATTTTAGTTTTAAACGTACCGAGTCAAATGTTTAGACAAACCGAGTCATATATGATATGAATTATGTGACACGTGAGTTATGTGTTTACATGCTATGTGTATTACGTGTATACGTGGGTCAAGATTCATGTGTTGACTGTTGTAATAATGTGTGGGCTATCGTATGGGTAGACGATAGGATTTTGACGCGCAGTTCGTCGAGTAATTATCGTTTAGACGATTAAAGTTGTATCTTTTAATTATAGATGCGGATCATTCGAGTTGATCAGGACAAGGAGTTAGATAAAGAGTGCGAGGGAATGGTATTGGATATCTAGCTTCTAGCAATCGCAGGAGCAATATATCAGTAAAGTATTGAAAAGAAGGATGGTGATGTTTTAAGATAGAATATCAGAATAGATGTGTCATTACGAGTGTGACTAACTGCTAAAAACTAAAGGAAAGTATCCCTATCATCACTTACTATTCAAGTTATATTTATTTTAAATCTTCTTATGCAAGTAGTGCTTTCCCTATTCTCAGTCATAATAGATAAATGTTTTACATATCGCTCAATTAAATGATTCTGTTTATGCAATTACTCTTCTGTTATTCTATGTTCAGAATAGCTAAGTGATTTTACTTATCAAATGAATGGATTTATAAATGTTTTGGGTTTTGAGAAAAATGAGTTGGTTTAGCGAGTATTCCTGCCCAAGTAAATAAGGGAATAAAAGTTTATAAGGGTGTCGAGTATTATGACCCCTTTCAATAAAATGTTTTTAAGATTGGATGGTTGCGTAAGAGGCCGTGGCGGTGGTCCAGGTGAGCTATGTGTTATAGAGGATATAACACCTTGCTAGGCCGATATGTGCCTTGGGTACCCCTTTGTTTAGTTGGATATTCTTCGGCATACCAGCGTTGCTCCGCGGCTGATGACCGTCGGCAACACACCGTCGTTCGAGGATTCCAATCTAAATTATGAAATTGTTTTGATAATCATAAAATAAATGGTTTGTCAACTGTTTCTGTTTTGGATTAAAGGTGAAATGCAGTTTTGATTCAGTTTCTGCTTGATGTGGATATTTAGGTTGTTGTTAAATATCAAAGGTGGTATTAGTATAGATGATTGATGTTGACTTCAGTATGGGTTGTTGTGAGCATCAAATTTTGTTTTGATATCTAATTTGATATGACAACAAAATGAGTATTAATATCAAGAGTTCAGTTTTGAATAAAGTTTATGTTCATTCCATAATCATTGTTTCATGTTGATGTTGTTTACGATATTTCTGTAGACCCTGTTTTACGTGTTTTATTCTTGTCAAGATTCAAAGTATTGCTGAAGCCTTTCGCTCAAAAATACCAAAAGGATTTTGTATACTGAGGATGAACTAATTATGGGATTCCTTAATTAAATTTTCTGAGTCAGCAATTATGATTTTTAAATGTTCTGCTCTGATGCAGATGTCGGTTTTATATCATAATGACCATATATGTATATTACAATGATCTTGCTGAGCATTTCTTTCGCTCATACTTGCCTATTTTCAAATTTAACCTCCAATGAGGATTAACTTGCGCTGTTTAGCCACGTAATTCGAGGAAGCAAATAAGAAGCACTTGGAAGGTGGTTGGTCCAGGGTTTGTGGGCTATTGTAAGTTTTGTTATGAAAAGTTGTTTATATTATAGTATATTATAATTGTGTTATTTTATAGTTGGGCCTAGTATACTTCTTTTCGAAGTCATACTAGCGGGTTAGTATTGAATTGAAATTTGTTGAAAAGAATTTTAAAAGGAAGTGAAAATTATTTATGGAATTTGGAATCCTTGTTTCTAGAACTGTAATTATAAAAGATCTTGGAATAGTTTGGGGTCATTATGCCAAATATCTTCCGCTGGCATTTGCATTTCGATTAAACAGGTTAATTTGGATTAAGGTTTTATAGTGACGACCAAATCCTCTGACCCCGGATTTGGGGGCGTTACAAATCTTGATGCTGTGAATCTGATAGGTGATTTTGACATTGATGAAAAGGTGATCAAAGTATTGGATGAATCAATTCTTAATTAACAGGAAATAATTGACAGAAGAAAAGCTGATCGAGCATGTAGTGACTATGAGCAAAGAATTCTAAATTCAAGAAGAGAGCTGTGGCAGAAAATAAGAGGAAAGATTCATGATTTATCTACAGGGTATGCTCCTCTCAGCAAGAAGGATAAATGATGGAAAGATGTTCATACATTTAGTTATCCTAAAGGATTCAAGCATATTGAATTTGTGTCAGCAGGACTTAGGGATTCTATTTTAGAATAGGATGATATTGATAAGTCCATCAAGAAACCTTCTTGGGTGGAACATAATGAAAAGTTAAAACTTATCAAAACTCGTACTAGAGGAGGTATTGGTCATCCTAGAACGGAAACTCTGAGGTCTGATTTACTAGACACAGATATTCTGATTGACAATCTTGGTGAGAGAATTACTCCTTCACATATTGAGAAAGTTGAAGTTGTAAAGATTGTTTATAGGAAGATAAATCTTGGTGATGTCAGAGAAGAGATTCTGTACTTTTTGAGAGATGGTAAGATGAAAAGCTTTATATTGCAGCAACTCTTAATAAAGACTATGACAAAGTTGAAATATATTCACTATCTTCTTAGAGTTGAGGATAATGTCACCAAAAACTGGTCTTCTATGATACTTGAGAGTATCAGAAGAAGAGTCATGAACAAATAAGATAAATACAATGGTTATTATGTTCCTATGTACAGAACTTATACTGGTCAAGAAATGAAGATGGAAAAAGGAGCTGCAGTTATGAAAGTTTTTCTCAACAATCCTCAGTTATCTTTCAGTCCTGATCATGAAGATGTCAGCTTAAGCTTTATGTTAATTGGTGATCTTGAAATAACTAAGAGTTCGATTTCTAAGTTAAGATCAGCCATTTATCAGCTTGGGGAAGATACGGAAGAGAAGAAAGAGTTGAAGAAAAAGCTTTTCAAAGTCCTTCAAGACAAGGAGGAAGAAACAACTGTCAGTTATGTTAGGATACTGAAGTAAGCCTTATTCCTTGTACATTTTGTATTTGGTTTTGGCATCATTGAGAATGGAATTTATGCTTCATTACATTAAGCATAAATTGGGGGAGATTGTTATGTACTGATTCTCAATGATTAGGAGGAGCTCATGATATGACTATTTTGGATGTCATCAGGATTTAATGTGCCATCAGGATTTGATGCATCATCAGTATCTGCAGAACATCAGCATCTGAAGACAATCTGTTGTGAAGATTAATTTTGTTCCTTATTTTGAGGGATGGATATCTGTTCGTTCTGAGTGATAGGACTTTGTGTATTCAGTTCAAGATATGTATCATTTTCTGTTAGTAATTGATAATGCATATCCTAGACTTATTTGTAGCAAATATGTATTATATAAACACAGTTTAGGTCATCACATAGTAAATATCTCGAGCATTGTACGACCTAGTAGCTCTCAAGAACATCAGTATTTCTTGAGATAATTTGTAACAGTTTTTATCAGAAATATAAAGAACTGTTATATTTTTATACTTGTTCGAAATGTTTATACAATTGTATCCAATCCCCCTCAAACAATTGTATCATTACTGGGAAATAATGAACTAGATCTTCATTGCCTTGGTTGAATTGTGCTCTACGGTCTTCTTACGTCTTCTACTTAAGCTCTGGTACGTCTTGTTATGAAAAACGATCATAAGTTATGTATATATAACAGCCCATGCATATTAGAAGTCTTTCGGATCAAATTCAGAGTAGAAACAGGATTCCTGGAATTCGACCCGGCGCGGGCGCGCGTTTCACCGGCGCGGGCGCGCGTTTCACCAGCGCGGGCGCGCTGCACATCTGTAATCCTGGCGCGGGCGTGCTGACTCTCTGGAGAAAATCCCAACTTCTGCTTTTCTTGCTGGTTTGAGTTGGTCTTTTCACAAGCAATCTTCTTGACATATTCCTAACACCATATTAGCATCAAAACAATGCCAAATCACCTGAATCTTTTATTTATTCCTGAAATACAAAAACACATCAAATACACAAATAACTCGATTATAAAACATCGAATCAAGCCTTTATAGAGCATTCTAAGTGGACATAAATGCCACTTAATACACCCCCAAACTTGAACCGATACTTTTCCTCAAGCATAAACAAACTCAAAGAACAAGAAATAAAAATGCATGAATGCAAACTATATGAATGCAACGATCCCCATATAATAATTAAACTAATCAACAAGCAACATCTCAACAAATGTAGTTATTCGCACAAAGATCAATCAATTCCCACAAATCAACTTACAAGCCAGTAACGTGTGTGTGTGCAAATGCTTACAGATATACTATCACAACTAGATCAATAATCATGACTCAATACTCATCAAGGCAATCACAAGATTATAAATAAAATAAAAGCTAAACTCAAAATAATTTATAACACTTCAATTCTTATATCGGAGTTTTACATGGATTCATGCTTTTATTCACAACATATAACAACATAAATATGCTTATTTGACCGTGCAATGAGTGAGGTCAGCGAAAGACTTATACAATAATACCCATATAACGAGCGTTAGGTTAGTGGATCCCAGACTATAAAAAGTCTTAGGTCACTAGGAACAAAGTTCCCTAAGAACTTAATAACTCGAGTATTAAAGAGCCCACTCATGATCAATTATGTATAAACACATTTTTTTCTCTTTTTTTCTTTTATTCTTTTTTATCTTCTTTTTTTTCACAAATTTCTGAACGAGTGCGTTTTGACCCATCTCGTTCAACCCTAGACTACTCATATAAAATGAGCCGGCTACCATCCATTTAACACCTAGCCACAAAAACTAGCAATGAAATCTAATTTTCTCCAAATTTTAAATATCCATGTTATTTTACTATTAAGAGAATATCCTAAATTCTAAATATAAATAAGTGATTAAAACCTCTATAAATAATTAAACCATGACCATGATCTGGCCCTCACGCCACCTATAAGACTTAGTGAAATACAATTGTCTCTAATATGTAAATGAACTCGATAAGACTTAACATCACTAAGCACAACATCACTACACTAGCATCAATATCACAAATCAATCAGAAAAATTATCTCAGGGTCATGTTATAATGCAAATGCTTGACACTATATGAACAACTATCATACAAAAATAAAAAGAACTACTACATGACAAATATGCGACTATATGAACTAAACTAGCATGAATATGCAAACTATGTGAGACTCACATAAAAACATATAATCCTTAACTACTACCCCCAAACTTAAAATATTCACTGTCCTGAGTGAAGGTAATAGCAAGGATTCAGGCATACCTACTCAGAATTAGGGACCCAGCGCGGTCGCGCGCTACCTCAGTGCAGGCGTACCGTGCTTCTGCCAATCCAGCATGGCCGTCCCGTCAGGCAGCGCGGGCGCCCACAGTTTCTGTCAAATCAGCGCGGCTGCCCCGCTTCACAGCACGGGCGCGCCGTGCTACTGTAGTTGTACTGAATTTTTCTATTTTTCTGATTTTTTGTGTTTTTCTCCTTTATTTCTTCTTCCTCTATCTACTAATATACAACAAACTTGGGTTGCCTCCCAAGAATTGTTTGGTTTACGTCGTTAGCTTGACGTAGAATCTCGAGATCAAGTAGACAATAGAACGATACTAACCACCTCACGGTTTTCTGTATTCCCATAATAATGCTTTAACCTTTGTCCATTCACTTTGAATGCTTGGCCTGGATCATTCTCAGAAATCTCCACAGCTTCATGCGGAAACACAATTTTGATTATGAAAGGCCCGGACCACCTCAACTTCAATTTTCCAGGAAAAAGACGAAGACGAGAGCTGAACAAAAGAACCTGCTCCCCGGCACAAATAATTTGAGCACTAGACCCTATTGTGGCACCCTCCAAACCCGGTTCAGAAGTTTGAGGTCCATAACACATACACATATACCATATTTAAACCTATTTATGAATATAATATTATATATGCAATGACCCTACTTACCAATTTCCATGAATCGAAGCAGTTTAAAGTATGCCCACAAACCACAACCTTATTTATATTATAATCGTTCCAAATCCCAGTTTATTTATCTTACAATGGAAGCAAACTTTATTACAAACTATCACAAACTAAGCCAAACATCATCTGCTAGCTTATTCCATCTCAACCTGGATACCTAGCTCGCACACTTGTCTGGGGATCCTCGCTACTACCAGTTTCCTTTATCACTGGAAAATAATATAAACAGATTTGTAAGAGTGAGCTAACTAGCTCAGTAAGTCACAATGATAATACTGAGATTAAACAATGATCAATTAAAATGATATAAGGAATCAAGTTTCTAATAAGTAATGATTAGAATTAGATATTCACTTTCATTTTAAAAACAAAGGTTAGTCTGCTGATCAGTTATACACTAAACCCGAGCAAGGCTTTCAGCTTTGCTCTATATACTAGATCCAAGGCACGCATTGGCCTATTATGACCACGAATCTGGTCCGACCACGAATATGGTCCATATTTAAAAACAATCCAATTCTGGAATAACAATATGATAAACAATGTAAATCAATAAGCTGGATCATAAACAACATTTATCTCGAAGCATAAGGTGATTCATAATTCCATGAAAGTATAACAAGGAATTCAAAAATATTGGCTTTCAATCGAGGAAAGAATCAGAAAGTAGAAGACCAAGTGTTCAAGGGTTTCAAGGATTGGTCTTCTATTATACAAGACATAAGGGTTGGTATGTGAAGCAATCTTATATCAAGAATCAGTATGTGGTAGATATATATTTGTGAAGTAGTATCATATAAGTGTCGTTTCTATCTAAGAATTCAACAATCAGTGGTATATAAGAAATCAGGCTTGCTACTCAAGATCAATAAGAATCAGGGCTTAGGGTTAAGTACTTCAAAGTACTTGTAATATACAATAAGAACTATTTAAAAGGATTGTAACATATTGAAGAGAGTTCGAAACTACTTGAAATATAACAAGAAAGTTCAGGGTTACTTGCCTTATCAATCCGCTTTTACTTTACTAACACTTGTCAATTGGTTTTCACTCGTCAACCACTTGCTTTCCCTTTCTACGTCTCGCTTCCTCTGTTAAACATTATATATATTTATCAATACTCATTTTCATCTCGTTCTATTCGTTACAAGCTTCTAACTACCCTTCGTTTCACCAAAATCCGACGTACAAATTGAAAGTTATAGCAAAAATAGTCAAACAATTCTCGTTCTAGTCGTATTATGCATCAAGCATATCACATATAACACGTGTCACGTAAGATATTCGATTAAAATAATTATTCGAAGAAGATTCGGGGTTAAAATGATTTTCCAAGTATTTACTACGAATTTTTGAACATTTTTCGGAATTAAAACGGGTGCCCGAATCATTTTATAATTAAATAACAGGGTTCGAACACCCGAATCTGAATTTAAAAATGATTTAATACTAATTATCGAGCTTTGAAAATAATTTTAAATAATATTTAAAAGTTTGAAACTATTTTTCAGGATTTTTAAATCAAAATAAAGAATTAAATCTAATTAAATAATCAATTAAAATTAATTAATACCTAATTACATTAATTACTCAACTAATATATAAATTAATTAACTGATGAAATAATTAATTATCAACTAAAATTAATTAATTAATTAATTAAGATTTATTTTAGAATTAAAATAATTTTTCAGAATTAAATAGAAATTTTTAGAAATTAAAAATGAATTTTTAGAAATAAAATAGAATTTTAAAATAATTTTTAAAATAAAAGATATCAGATACATAATTCAGATTTTGCAAATGGGTTTCAGAGGATCAAAACCGGGTTTTGATAATCAAATAAACGGGTCAGTAACCGGGTCGGGACGAACCGCCGGTTTTTGGGATGAACCCAGTTTCCGGTGGCCGTTTCTGGACTCTGGCGACCTTAATTCACCTGCAAACCTCGATCTTTTGAATCATTTCCTGTCATGAAATCATTCCTCTTCGTTCCGGGAACTCAAAATCATTATCCAACATCATAAATAATACCTGGAACAAGAAATCCGGCTAGTTCGACCATGAACTCCAGCGACCTTTGAATCATTCGATTAGAACAGCCCAGTAATCGTTTGGTACTTCCACATATATAAATTGATTACAAATTTCATCAGGAACATGATGAAATCATCAAAAACAGCTAATAACCCTCAGGGCAGAAACGCCCAATTCTTGATTAAGAACATTCAAACATTTAAAACCCTAATTTAATAATTCGAGAACTAAACATCAATTTCTATATGTTATTGAACTCCAAATTAGTCATATAAAATACCAAAATGACCAGGATAAAATTATCTACATGATTCAAGCATCAAATCTTATCAATAACATCAAGAACATAAATTCCTAATTTAATCTTTAATTAATTCAAAATAAAACAATTAAATAAGAAAATTAACCTTGATTTCTGCACCAAAATAGTTGATTGATTCAGAAAGAGCTTTTTGAGAGCTTCGATTTGATATATGGTAAGCCCGAATCGGAGTTTGATAACACCTTCGTTCGTGGGGTTGATTATGAAGAACGCAACATTTTTAGGGTTTTTCTCTGTAAATTAATAGTTTTAACTGGTTGTTTATGATTATACAAATAAAATGAAATAAGAAAAGGGCTATTTATATTTATGGGATATTGGTTCGTGTTGGATCGATAAATTAGTTACTTAGCCGCTAAGTAACTGCAAAAACGATCCGATTTGATACCCGTATTGGATATTATCCAAACCGGGCTTCTTATAAAACACTTTATACGGAAATAATGTAATAATATCCCTTCTTTCGAGAATACGGGTTTTGTTGATCAATTGAAATGATTATCACATCAAAAATTATGCGCCGGGCCCCACACGGGTCAAACCGTAATCCGGATTGAAAAAGTCAAAACACGAAAAATGTCCGGAATTACCAGATTAGGTTAGGAAAGAATTTTACGAAGAGTTTCGGGTTGTAAGAATGTAAAAACGGTTGAAGTTGGACGATTCACGGCTTTATAAAATAGTTTTGTAATTATTCGGAAAATAATTAATAAATCTATAAATCATTATAAAATCATATAACAATCAAAAAATTACCAGAAAAATATTACAATTATCTATATTACATTCTGGACATACCAAAATTAACCTAATCACCTTTTATCACATATAAACATCTAAATATTAATATCAATCAACAAATAATTCACAAGAATTCACATAACAATCATATAATAATCATTTATTGATAAAAACAATTACACGTCATATCCTGGATATTAGATCCTTCCCCCCTTAAAAGGATTCTGTCCTCAGAATCTCCTAAGTAAACAACCGAGGGTACTTTTCTCGCATATCACTTTCTAACTCCCAGGTTGACTCTTCAACATTTAAGTTTCTCCACAATACTCTTACTAAATTCATAACTTTATTTCTCAATACCTTTTCTCTCTTTTCTAGAATCTCTATTGGATTCTCTATATACGATAAATCTGCCTGAAGTTCTATCGGCTCATACTCAATTACATGCCTAGAATCTGGATTGTACTTCTTAAGCATCGATACGAGAAACACATTATGAATATGCTCCATGTGCGGGGGTAACGCCAACTCATAAGCTACCTTGCTGACACGTTTCAGAATTTCAAATAGTCCAACGTATCTAGGATTCAACTTTCCTTTCTTTCCGAATCTTAACAATCCTTTCCACAGTGACACTTTTAGTAACACTAGATCTCCTTCTTCAAATTCCATATCCTTTCTGGATTGTTCTGCATATTTCCTTTGACGATCCCGCGCTGCAATTAACCTTTTCTGAATGACCTCAACTTCCTTTGTCTGCTGTACCAATTCGGGTCCAAGCATCTTACATTTTCTGACCTCGTCCCAATATACTGGTGATCGATATTTGCGTCCATAAGAGCTTCATAGGGAGGTATTCCTATATTAGCATGATAACTGTTATTTTAAGCAAATTCCACTAAGGGCAAATGCTCATCCCAATTTTCTTTGAAATCAATGGCACAAAGACGTAACATATCTTCAATCATGTGGATTGTTCCCTCGCTTTGGCCGTTAGTCTGTGGATGATAAGCCGTACTCATATTTAACTTAGTTCCCAGACATTCTTGAAAACTTCTCCAAAATCTTAAATTAAATCATGGATCTCGATCAGATATAATAGACACAGGGACTCCATGACAGACTACTATTTCCTTCAAATACATGTGAACCAACTTATCCAGTGAAAATCTTTCGTTGATAGGCAAGAAATGAGCTGATTTGGTATGTCTGTCCACTATAACCCAAATGGCATCGTGGTTCGCTTTCATCTTTGGTAATCCGACTATAAAATCCATAACAGAGTGCTCCTATTTCCATTCTAGGATTTCTAATGGTTATAATAATCCACTTGGTCTCTGGTGCTCTGCATTAACTCTCTGACACGTGTAACATTTGCTAACCCATTCCGTAATTTCTCTTTTCATATCTGGCCACCAATAATTCTCTTTCAAATATTTGTACATCTTGGTACTTCCTGGATGGATGGAATACCTTAAATTGTGAGCTTCTTATAGAATTTCATTCTTCAACTCTGTCACAGGTGGAATCCAAATACTGGAAGAAAATCTGAGAATACCTTGTTCATCCTTTTGAGTGCATAACTCTTCTCCAACCAAATGACTGATATCCTGATCCATTATTTCCTCTTGACATTTTCTTACCTTCTCTAATAATTCTGGCCGAAAAGTCATACTATACATATTTGCTTCACCAGGTTTGCAAATTTTGACTTCCAATTCTAATTTCTGAATTTCCTTGTATAACTCTTCAGGAATTGTCAACACGTTCAGTCTTTCCTTTCTGCTTAACGCGTCTGCCACCATATTCGCTTTTCCCGGGTGACAGTTAATCTTGCAATCATAGTCCTTGATCAGCTCCAACCATCTTCTCTATCTCATGTTAAGCTCCTTTTGCGTGAATATGTACTTTAAACTTTTATGGTATAGATTTCACACTTTTCTCCATATAGATAATGTCTCCAAATCTTTAAGGCGAATACTATTGCTGCTAGTTCCAAATCACGAGTAGGATACTTTTGCTCATGAGGTTTAAGTTGTCTCGACGCATATGCAATAATTTTATCATGCTGCATCAAAACACAACCTAATCCCTTATGAGAAGTATCACTATAGATTACAAAATTTCCTTGGTCATCTGGAAGTGACAACACAGGTGTTGTGATCAATCTTTTCTTCAATTCCTGGAAACTCTCTTCATACTTCTCATTCCATATAAACTGTTCATTTTTCCTGGTGAGCTTTGTCAAAGGCGTCGCAATCTTTGAGAAATCTTGAACAAATCTTCAATAATATCCTGCTAATCCCAAGAAACTTCTCACTTCTGTGGGTGTTTTTGGCCTTTCCCAATTCATAACAACTTCGATCTTTCCTGGGTCCACTTTGATCCCTTCATTACTTATGACGTGCCCTAAGAATTGAACTTCTTGTAACCAAAACTCACACTTTGAAAACTTGGCATACAACTTCTTCTTTATTAAAATTTCCAAAGATATCCTTAGATGCTCTGCATGATCTTCTGTTGACTTTGAGTAGATCAAAATATCATTGATAAATACAATTACAAACTTGTCCAAATATTCCTTGAAGATTCTCATTAAGTTCATAAATGTTGTTGGGGCATTGGTTAATCCAAAAGACATTACTAAAAATTCATAATGAACATACCTTGTTCTGAAAGTTGTCTTTGGTATATCTTCAGGTTTAATCTTTAATTAGTGATATCCGGATCTCAAATTAATCTTAGAGAAATACTTAGCTCCTTTCAGCTGATCAAACAAATCATCGATCCGCGGTAGTGGATACTTGTTCCTGATTATAAGCTTATTGAGTTCTCAATAGTCGATGCATAACCTCATGCTTCCATCTTTCTTCTTAACAAATAGTACTGGTGCACCCCATGGGGTACATTAGGTCGAATCACTCCTTTCTCCAATAATTCTTACAATTGCTTTGCTAGTTCCTTCATTTTGACTGGCACCATTCTGTACGCGGCTTTAGATACTAGTTCCGTTTCAGGTGCTAAGTCGATCGTAAACTCAATTTCTCTATCTGGAGGAAGTTCTGGTAATTCATCTGGAAACACGTCTGGAAATTCATTTACCACTAGAATTTCTTCCAGTTTTGCTGGCTCCTGACTTCTATCTATCACATATGCAATGAAGTGCTTGCATCCTTATTGCAGTTACTTCTTAGCTTGAATCATCATCAAGAACTTCTTTGTTTGCTTCTGACCTTTAAACATCACCACTTTCTCGTCTAGTGTCTTCAAGATTACTTTCTTATTACGACAGTCTATCTGAGCATCATGCTTAGATAGTCAGTCCATCCCTAAAATAACATCAAACTCTCCTAACTTAAATGGTATCAAGTCAGCATCAAACTTATTACTAGAAATCTTAATCTCACAGTTCTTACATACTTGGGTAACAAATACACGCTCTTGTTTTGCTAATTCTACCGTCATAATTTTACTTAGCAATTCAATTGGACAATTCAGTTTATCAACAAAATCTTGAGAAATAAATGATCGAGTTGCTCCCGAATCTACTACCACTTTAGCACATAAAGAATTCAAAGTAAGCGTACCTGCCTCAACATCAGCGTCCATGATAGCATCCTTCGTGGACATGTCATAAACTCTAGCTCTGGGAGGTTTATTCACTGTTGGAGGGGCTCCCATGATTCGCAGTGTATTATTGACTGGAAATGGTGTCTTACAATCCCTGGCTATGTGTCCCGGCTTTCCGAACTTGAAACAGGTGTACCCAATTGCTAGAACCTTGCCTCTAAGTCCTGGTAGGTTGATCCTTCTTGACTGGCTCTCTGGCTGGCTGATTACGACATTCCCTTGAATAGTGCCCCTTCTGGTTGTATTTGTAATAGACCATATTCAACTTGTTGCAAACTCCACCATGTTTTTTTCACATACTTGACAATCTGGTATAGCTGGCCTCTGCTGGGTTGGCTGGTTCCCAATGGCTGGACGGTTACCTTAGCCTCCAGTGCCTGTATTCTGTCTGTTGAAATTCCTTCCGGGCTAGAACTTACTTTTCCTCTGATTGAAATTGGGAAACTTCCCTGCTTGGGACTGTCCTTCGTTACCCTTAAACTTTCTCTTCTTACTTTCCTTCTCCTTCTGAGACATTTCACTATCTGTCTCCGCAATCATAGCTTTCTGCACAACTCCCGCATACATATCCAATTCGAATATGACCACCTTCCCACAGATCCATGGCTTAAGACCTTGTTGAAACCTTTTAGGGTTCTTCCTATCATTGTCCACATACGATGGTACAAACCTACATAATTCCTCAAACTTACTTTCATAATCTGCCGCTGACATATTCCTCTGCTTGAACTCCAAAAATTTTAATTCCATTTGATCCTGGACAAACTGAGGGATATACTCCTCTAAAAACAACTCCTTGAATTTATCCCACGTAACATCATATGTACCTTCCAACACTTTAATAGTTTCTCACCAGTAGGTGGCTTCATTTTTCAGATAGTAACTCACAAACGCAGTCTTCTGTTCCTCTCTCACCTTGACTAAGACAAATTTCTTTTCAATCTCCTTTAACCAGACCCTTGCTTCGATAAGATCTACAGAACCTTTAAACTCTGGTGGATTCACCGCCTGAAAGGTCTTAAAGGTTACCTGAGGATTAGTCTGCCTCTGCTGTTGTTGAGTCAGGTGGATTGTCTGTTGTGCCAAGATCTGAAGAATTTGGGCTATAGTTGGGTCTATGGGACCCGGATTGGCATTCTGGTTATTATTGTCTTGGGTGTTGTTATTGGTTTCTTTATTCTGGTTGGTAGAATGGGTGTTTCTCTTGGGAGGCATTTTCTGTAAAGAATCAAACAACTAATTTAGCCTTTAAATCAAAACCCTTTTTATGAAAAGATTTTGTAAAACAGAAATATCTCTTTTTGAAAACATTTTCAATTGTTGAACTAAGTAAATTGCATGCTTCTTTACGGAATGTAAATAGTAAAAGGGAAAAGGGTACATGTAATCATAAGAGTTTTATAATTGGTGCAGTAAGATAAAACATGTATGGTAAAGTAAATGACAATGTTGGAAAGGAAAGATACTGATATATATATATACATATATATATATATCAAAGTTCGGTCGTACAAGCGCAAAATGTTTTTTAAAGGCAAAGGTACAACAGGCCTATCCATTATTCAGCAAGTCTAGTTTATTTATATACCCACCAAAAGTCTGATAATACATATCACACACTATTATACATATATTAGCTGTCACATCATCTTCATCGTTTAGCTTTAGGGTAACTCTGGTCCATCAAGCCTCTCAAAATCCTCCAATACCTCTCTAGCCCACCCCATAAGAGCATCTGGGGCTGCATATTCGCAAATAGCTCCATAGATTTTGGCCTCTAGTATTCTCCGGGTCACCTGAATCTCATTCCGAAGCTTCCTCACATTCTTGTCAACATCTATAGTCTTTATGATATGCTGTAGCTCCTGGATCTATGCCAATAGGGCTTCTCGCTCCAAAAGAAGAGCCTTATATTTATGGTAGGGAACAGGGTGTGGAGTAAACTGAAAAGATGCTCCCGCAACCGAATGTCCAGTAGAGTTAGAGTCAGCAGTTGGGGGTCTTCGAATAGGTGGTCTCACACCTGGAGGTGGAATAGCTCGCAGTGGTACAATCATCGCAATAGGTATTATAGCTGACGCCGGTGGAAGAGCAGGATGTGGATCAGATGACGGTCTTCCGACTGAAGGCTCTGAGTGATTAGATGATACCGAGATAAAGGAATCTACCATCACTGCTATCTGAATATTATGTTGCTAAATAAGAATCTTGAATCTCGTCATGAATCATACTAAAACCTATTATTTAGTCATACTCAATATTTCAATGTTCTATTTCTCTATTTTCTAATACTAATCTTAACCCTCTACTCATTTCTGACAATCTAGGCTTTTGGCAGTGACTTTAAACCTTAGCTCTGATGCCAAACTTGTGGCTCCGTCCAAACTCGGGTCAGAAGTTTGGGGTCCATAACACACACACACACCATATTTAAACCTATTTATGAATAATATTATATATGCAATGACCCTACTTACCAATTTCCATGGATCAAAGTAGTTTAAAGAATGCCCACAAGCCATAACCTTATTTATATTACAATCGTTCCAAATCCCAATTTATTTATCTTACAACGGAAGTAAACTTTGTTACACTCTATCAACACAAACTAAGCCAAACATCATCTGCTAGCTTATTCCATCTCAACCTGAATACCCAACTCGCACACTTATCTGGGGATCCTCGCTACCACCAGTTTCCTTTTTCACTGGAAAATAATACAAACAGATTTGTAAGAGTCAGCTAACTAGCTCAGCAAGTCATAATGACAACACTGAGATTAACAATGATCAATTGAAATGATATAAGGAATCAAGTTTCTGATAAAAAATGATTAGAATTGGATATTCACTTTCATTTTAAAAATCAAGGTTAGGCTACTGATGAATCACGCACTAACCCCGAGCAAGGCTCCCAGCTTTGCTCTATATACTGGATCCAAGGCACGCATTGGCCTATTATGACCACGAATCTGGTCCGACCATGAATCTGGTGTATATTTAAAAACAATCCTTTTCTGGAATAACAATACGATAAACAATGTAAATCAATAAGCTGGATCATAAACAACATTTATCTCGAAGCATAAGGTGATTCATAATTCCATGAAGGTATAATAAGGAATTCTAAAATATTGGCTTTTAATCGAGGAAAGAATCAGAAAGTAGAAGAACAAGGGTTCAAGGGTTTCAAGGATTGGTCTTCTGTTATACTAGATATAAGGGTTGGTATATGAAGCAATCTTATATCAAGAATCAATATGTGGTAGATATGTATTTATGGAGTAGTATCGTATAGGTGTGGATTATATCCAAGAATTCAACAATCAGTGGTTTAAAGGAAATCAGGCTTTTGGCTCAAGATCAATAAGAATCAGGGTTTAGGATTAAGTACGTCAAAGTACTTGCAATATACAATAAGAACTATTTGAAAGGATTGCAACATAATGAAGAGAGTTCGAAACTACTTGAAATATAACAAGAAAGTTCAGGGTTACTTGCCATATCAATCTGCTTTTACTTTACTAACACTTGTCAATTGGTTTTCACTCGTCAATCACTTTCTTTCCCTTTCTACATCTCGCTTCCCCTGTTAAACATCATATGTATTTATCAATACTCATTTTCATCTCGTTCTATTCGTTACAAGCTTCTAACTACCCTTCGTTTCACCCAAATCCGACGTACGGATTGAAAGTTATAGCAAAAATAGTCAAACAATGCATGTAAAGTCGTATTATGCATCAAGAAGATCACATATAACACGTAGCACGTAAGATATTCGATTAAAATAATTATTCGAAGAAGATTCTGGGTTAAAATGATTTTCCAGGTATATATTACCAATTTGGACATTTTTCAGAATTAAAACGGGTTTCCGAATAATTTTATAATTAAATAACGTGGTTCAAACACCCGAATCTGACTGTAAAAATGATTTAATACTAATTATCGAGCTTTGAAAATAATTTTAAATAATATTTAAAAGCTCAAAACTATTTTTCAGGATTTTTAAATCAAAATAAAGGATTAAATCTAATTAAATAATCATTTAACATTAATTAATAAATAATTAAATTAATTAATAAATTAATATTTAGATTAATTGACTAATTAAATACTTAATTATCAACTAAAATTAATTAATTAAGATTTATTTTAGAATTAAAAATAATTTTTCAGAATTAAATAAGAATTTTTAGAAATTAAAAATGAATTTTTAGAAATTAAAAATGAATTTTTAGAAATAAAACAGAATTTTAAAATAATTTTTTAAATAAAAGAAATCAGAAACAGAATTCAGATTTTGCAAATGGGTTTTAGAGAATCAAAATCGGGTTTTGATAATCAAATAAATGGGTCGGTAACCGGGTCGGGACGAACCGCCGGTTTTTGGGATGAACCCAGTTTCCGGTGGCCGTCGCTGGAATTCGGCGACCTTAATTCTCCTGCAAACCTCGATCTTTTGAATTTTTTCCTGTCATGAAATCATTCCTCATCGTTCTAGGAACTCAAAATCATCATCCAAAATCATAAACAATATCTGGAACAAGAAATCCGGCTAGTTCGACCATGAACTCCGGCGACCTTTAAATCATTCGATTAGAACAACCCAGTAATCATTTGGTACTTCCATATATATATAAATCGATTGCAAATTTCATCAGGAACATGATGAAATAATCAAAAACAGCTAATGACCCTCAAGGAAGAAATGCCCAATTCTTGATTAAGAATATTCAAACATTTAAAACCCTAATTTAATAATTCGAGACTTAAATATCAATTTCTATATGTTATTGAACTCCAAATTAGTCATATAATATACCAAAATGACCAGGATAAAATTATCTACATGATTCAAGCATCAAATCATATCAACAACATCAAGAACAAAAATTCCTAATTTAATCTTTAATTAATTCGAAATAAAATAATTAAATAAGAAAATAACCTCGATTTATGCACCAAAATAGTTGATTGATTCAGAAAGAGCTTTTTGAGAGCTTCGATTTGATATATGGCACGCCCAAATTTGAGTTCGATAACGCCTTCGTTCGTGGGTTTGATTATGAAGAACGCAACGTTTTTAGGGGTTTTCTCTGTAAATTAATAGTTTTAACTAGTTGTTTATGATTATACGAATAAAATGAAATAAGAAAAGGACTATTTATATTTATGGGATATTGGTTCGTGTTGGATCGTATTGGATCGATAAATAGTTACTTAGCGGCTAAGTAACTGCAAAAATGATCCGACTTGATACCCGTATTGGATAATTATCCAAACCGGGCTTCTTATAAAATATTTTATACGAAAATAATGTAATAATCCCGTCTTTTGAGAATACGAGTTTGTTGATCTATCGAAATGATTCGTATCAAAAATTTTACGTCGGGCTGCGCACGGGTCAAACCGTAATCCGAATTGAAAAAGTCAAAACATGGAAAATGTCCGGAATTACCAGATTAGGTTAGGAAGGATTTTTCCAAAGAGTTTCAGGTTGTAAAAACGGTTGAAGTTGGATAATTCCAGGCTTTATATAATATGTTAGGTCACACACACTATAGAAGGGGGTTGAATACAGTGTTTACTATAATCAAATCGAAATAAAGAACACAAGTAACAAAACACAGATTTTATTCAACACAACTCTGTTACAATATGGAACTGTCCTCTCTCCGTGATGAACAAATTATCTCGAGAGCTGTTAGGGTTACAATGAATAATATTTTCGATAATGATAACACATATAGTGTAAACCCTATGCTCGTGTTTATATACTACACAGTTACAAGATAATCTTCTAATTGATATTGAATATAATTCTGCTTCCTAAAATATATCAATCAGTTATCTTTTCTTCCAAGTATTCTATTCTTTATAGAATTCCTTCTTCATGCATATCTCTTCCTGCATTTGTCTTGATCTTCTTTCCTTTCAATCAGCCGCCTTCCTTATCTAAAAGTCTCCTTAAGTCCTGATATTATCTCTTGATAATTATCTCCTGATAACTTAAGTTCTGATATCTTAAGTTCTGACTTCAGCATAAGTACTGATTTCCAGTTAAGTACTAATTTGTCCTGTTTAAGTAAGATCTGAAAACTAAACACAAATCATATTAGACATGACATCACAAATATATCTAACAATCTCCCCCAACTTGTAAAATTAGCATAATATACAAGTTTAACAGATATTTGATGATGTCAAAAACATTAAGTACAAATGCATGAGAATTTGACTAGATAACTACAACTTACAGTCCTTATAGATTTACCATCCTTAATATCTGATATTAGCTTTAGTCTGTATACACTTCAGAATTTAAGCAGTTGTAGATCTTCGACTTGGCTTCAATTTCTGTGATCTATGATGTTAGGAGTTGTTCTGAGATAATTCTTCAAAAGACATCTCTCAGCATATTCAAGTTCATTAACCATCCTCCTTTTAGCATTTTTCAATTCAGCTGTATTTTTACCAGTTTGGAAAATAGCAGCCCTGAGATCATTTATTTTAGCTTTCCTTATGTCCGAATCTAGTCTGATCAAATATGCTTTGTCAGACTCTAGATTGAATTGCACAACCTTATAACCCAGAAAAGTAGTTATGATCTTAGCAGTATTATGCTTCATTTCAACAATATCACCTTTGTGATCTCTGTACTTGGGAAAATATGGGCTGTCAGACTTTACAGAGTAAAGCTTCTTCTGTCTTTGAATTTGTGACTTTAAATAATCTGCAACACCATTTGTAGATCTATTTTTCACTTGAGGTAAAAATAGAACATGTTCCAGTTCTTCAAAATACTTCAGTGGAATAGCATTCTTCCTGATCTGGAATACCCTACCATCTGTCATAAAATATAACATGATGTGTTCTTTCAAAATAGAATGGTAAACCATTTGTACAGATTCAAGTTGATTCAATCTTTCAGGAGTTGCTCCTACTCCTGGTTCACTTAAGGAAGTTGGATCATTGGTAGTGTTGTGTATTCTCCTTTCATCAAAACTACCCAATCCAGATTTATCTCTTGCTTCCTTTCCTGTAACAACTCTTGCTTCAAAACCACTTGTTATAGTCTTCAAAGGTTGAGTATGTTGGGCTTTGGTGAATCCTGGTAGGAGTATCTTTGAAGGTTTAACATGAGCAACGTCAGAGATTTCCTTTTCCTTAATTTCTGATATCAAGTCAACTTGAGCTATGTCAGAGGTTGCTTGCTTCACTGTCATATCAGAACTTACTACATCTTGACTCAGAACAACATGAGCCATATCAGAGGTTGTTTGGGAAATATACTTTTTCATCAGAGTAAGACTAGCATCTTCTTCATCAATTATTTCTTCATCCATGACTGGCATATAAACCTTTACAGGTTCATCAACTTTTTCTTTGCCCTTGGACCTTGGATCTACTTTCACTTGTGATTTAGGTTTGGTTGCCTCGGAATTTGTTCTTTCTTTTATCACAATACCCTTAAGCTTTGGAAGTTTCTTTTCAACAATGAAAGCTTTAGATTTTGTCTTGACACTTTCTGCTTTGAGTCTAGCTTCTTCTTCCTTTAGACTCTCAAAGTCCATTCATGGATTTTCTTTAAGAAATAATTTCTTTGAAATTTCTTTTCAAGTTCCAGATGATCACCAGAACTTATCCTTTTACCAGTATCAGAACTTATTCTTCTCCCAGTATCAGAACTTGTTCTTTGTGCAGAAATTTCAGTTGTCTTTGATGAAGAACCTTTGCCACCTTTGCCTTGACCATGACCTCTACCCATTCCAGAGTTTCCCTGGTCATCTTTTCCATCATCCTTACCCTTCAGTGATTAAATAGATTTGCATTTGGACTTAATTACTTTCTCCCCCTTTTTGCCATCCGCAGGTAAAAGAAGAGAGACAAGAAATTCCATTAAGGATTGGATCTCATTAAGTTGAGTTTGATGACAAGCTTGATTCTTTAGAATTTCATCAATCTGAGTTTGTTGCTTCTCCTGAGTTTTCTCAATATAGGCAATTCTGTCAAAGGCAGGCTTGAAAAATCTGTTCTTTTCAAGTTTCACATTCATATCTTGCTGGATCAAGGTTTCTTGAATTTTATTCACCTTGGCATGAGTTGTTGAGTGTTGACCTTAAAGGTGCCTAGTACTCAATACAGTAGCTCTCAGTTGTGCCTTGAAATCATCATTTATCAGCATTTCATCAGCTTTTGCCAGATGCTCAGCAAAATCTTTTCAGAAGGAACAAAACTAACTGTGTTCCATTCCTTAGTCCACTTCTTTCCTCTAAGAGTGTCACTCTAAGGTACTGGTGCTTCCCCTCTAACAAGCTTCTTGACTAAATCAGCTTTATAAACTCTTTGTTGAGGTGCATGTCCTGATGGACCAGCGGCATCAGCATCTAGATTAGTAGCATCTTCACCAGTAGTTTCAGCATTATCAGCATCAGAACTTATAGATCCAACAGTATCATCATCCTCTGATAGAATAGCAGTATGTGAGGCAATCGAGGTTTCAACATCATCCTCCAAATTCTGATCTGCAGCTAAGTTCTGATCAACAGCCAAATCTTGATGGAAAAATAAAGTCTGATTTTCATCATCCAGATTCTTAATTGGTGTAGTTGGAACATCTTCATTGAAATCAGCATCTTGAATTGGTGTTGTTGGTGGAGTGAATTGAGTTGCTGGAGCTTCCAAGTACAGAACCTCAGGCACAATCAAGTTATGAATATCAATTTCAGCACTTGTACCTGGGTCTTCGGTATGTACTTGTTCAATTATAGGTGACACAGGAGGTGTAGGCACTCTGTCTTGAGTAGTTTCTGGTTGTGCAGAAGGAAGTGATTCAATAACAATTGGTTCTGTTGGGATCAGAGATTCCTGACCCCCTTCCTTAGCTGCTTCCTCATCTTCTGAATCTGACTCAACTGTGTCCCTGTGAGCTCTATGCTTTTTCATTGTCTTCAAGGGTGGAGACACTGTAGGAGCTTTATCATCAGGATTTAGCTTTCTAAGCCTTTTGAGAGGCCTAGAACTCCCAGTTACAGTATCTTTCTGAGAAGACACCTTCTCAGCTTCTATAACAACAGGTTCTGATCTTGGAACCTGTTCCTCATTGTCTGACTCATCTCTCAGAATAATTCTCCTCCTCTTCTGTTGAGACTGAGGTACATTCTTTTTCCTCTTTGGTCTTGAAGATGAAGGCTTCACTGGATGTGCTGATGGTTGTGGTTGAGAAGTTTGAGGTGGTTGTGTAGAGGTGGTAGGTGCTGATGGTTGAGGTTCTGATGGTTGGACATCAGGATATAGTTCAGTGTATTTAACTGGATCATAGGTTATTAAGGTTTGTTTGACAGATAAAGGAACTTGGAGGGGTCTTAACACAGCCTTCTTATTATCAGTAGATAATAAGTCATTAAAAGCTCTTTTAGCTAGTCTGAATGATGAAATTAATTCACTAGCTGATTGGGGCTTATCATCACAATAAAAACTATAAATAAGCTGACAGAATCTAGCAAAGTAAACAGTATTTCTGTCTTCTGTCATTCTATCCCCAATTAAACCTAAGACAACACTTGCATAATCAAAATCAGTTTGGTTAATGAGAGCATACCCGATTTGTTGGCTGAATATGGGGATTGCATCAAAATTAGAACATTTGTTTGCAAAAGCCTTGGTTATGCAGTCAAAGAAGAAACTCCATTCCCTCCTTATATAAGATCTCTTCAACTGACCCAGCTTTGCCAATGTCCTCTCATACCCCAGACTGGCCATCATGTTTTGAAGAACTGGCTCCTCAACAGTAGAATAAACACAGTTCTCAGGATGCTGCAGTGCTTGTCGGACCGTGGCCAATGTCACGACATGTTCATCCTCCCCTGATGAAAAAATAATACTTGGGGACCCTTGAGCACCACCATCATTATATACTCCGCTTCTCCAGAACTCCAGCACTTAAGTACCAGAGACGGCATCAGGTTGGGTCAAAGCGTACCCAATATCAGAACTAGTAAGAAAGTCCTGAATGAAGTGAAGTTCTGATGGGGCTTCATCCTTGCTAAGAATAGAGGAGAAGTTATTAGGAACAAACTTAGCCCCATTGAAAATTACATCTTTTGGTGCCATCTCTGTAAGAAATTAAGTGAGTAAGAGAATGTTTGCAAAGTGTTTGTGAAAAGTTCTGAGAGAAAAACAACTTCAGAAAATAATAGAGAGAGAGAGAGAGAAAGTAAAAGAGATTTAGAATAGAAAAGTAAGTAAAAGATGAGAAAATCTTTTATCTCTCATATATATACTCTCTCCACTCAAAAGTTGTATTTTTGAAGCATGGGATACACTTTACACCTAGAACCATGTGAACAATCAATAAACGTTTAGAGCAGGAGTTAATGGGCACGTAAAATAAGCAATAATTACCGTGCACATGCAGTTTTTCAGGACATACACGTTAACCACTAACCCATAATGATTATGACTGATTTATCTCACATTAACCAATATTCTGTAAAAATATGACCGTTCAAGTAATGACAAAAAATAGACCAAGTAAATAAATACTGTCATGTCAGCATCAGAACTTGATTATTATCAGGATTTAAAAGTCATCAGAATATGGCTCCTTTACTCGAAAAGTGAATGCTTATTCCTGTAATTCTTCACACAAATACTGATATGGGTACATCAGAACTTATTCATCAGAACTTCCATCAGAACTTGTCCTCAGAATTTATGCAACTGACACTTAAACTGTTCATCTAAAACAACATTTATCACCAAAGTAATTTTCATCATTCATATGGAGTGTATGTGTGTGCAATAAGCTAAATATCAGACAAAGAGTAAAGTCTGATTCACTTCAGTACATCTTAGAAATAAGGCATAACTAAGAACTTTGCTCAAAATCTGTCATTATTCTGAAGTCTACTATAGAATGAGTTCATGCATGTCCACCCCAACTGTTTTGTGCTCATTTTATGCATCTTTTGAAATTCCTTTTTACAGTGGCTTCTCAGTGTAAGTGAGTCATGACTGCTTATCAAAATTTATGCTGTTATCAGAGTATTTCTGCAGTAATCAGAGAGTGTGAAAAGTCACCAAGAAAATGTTATGTTGCTTTTCTAATGCATATTACTTAATACCAGCAATGCACTTGGGCCTTCCCTTCCACATTTTTAGTCTTGATCTCAAAGGAGTACCTGATATATATTATTTTTCTTTTCTTTTTCTTTTGATAATTGAGGCTTATCAGCACTTAGTACATCCATCAGATTTACTAACATCAGAACTTAACAGATAAGAAGCATTATTCTAGTTTTTGACTTAGTAATAAGATACACAAAGTAAACTTCAACTAAGCTCAGTATCAGAATTTGCTTGTGTCAAAAGATTTCCACATAAACAATTACTTCATACATGGGATCTTTAGTATATTAAAGACTATTAGGTCAGCATCTAGCACAGTTATCCTCATTGGTTTGAATAGTCATAAAAACATTCATATCACTATCAGATTTTAAAAATTCACATCAAACAACAATCAGCACTTAGAAATTTTTTCAATTAAGCACAAAATACACAAAGATAGTAATATCTGTAAATACTGATCATGAAGTCTAATGTATTAGAACATAAACTAGGCAGATTTAGAGAAAGAACCTAAAACCATTCCAAGTTCATTTACCAATCTCTTAAAAGTAGCTTCACACAGTGGTTTTGTGAAGATATCTGCTAGTTGTTGTTCTGTTGGAACAAAATGCAATTCCACTGTACCTTCATCCACATGTTCCCTAATGAAGTGGTACCTAATGATGATGTGCTTTGTCATTGAGTGTTAAACTGGATTACCTGTCATAGCAATAGCACTTTGATTATCACAGTAAATAGGGATTTTAGAAAATTCTAACCCATAATCCAGTAACTGATTCTTCATCCAAAGAATCTGTGCACAACAGCTTCCTGCAGCAATGTATTCTGCTTTTGCATTTGATGTGGAAATTAACTTCTGTTTTTTGCTAAACCAAGAAACCAATCTCCCTCCAAGAAATTGGCAGCTTCCACTTGTGCTTTTCCTGTCAATTTTGCATCCTGCAAAATCTGCATCTGAGTAACCTATTAGCTTAAAGTCTGATTCTCTAGGATACCACAATCCCAGATCAGCTGTACCCTTAAGGTACTTGAAAATTCTTTTCACAGCTGTTAAGTGAGGTTCTCTTGGATTTGCTTGAAATCTTGCACAATGACAGGTAACATACATGATATCAGGTCTACTTGCAGTTAGATAGAGTAGTGAGCCAATCATACCTCTGTAATCAGTAATATCTACTGATTTACCAGTATCTTTATCCAATTTTGTTGCAGTGGCCATAGGAGTGGATGCACTTGAACAATCTTGCATTCCAAACTTCTTCAACAAATTTCTGGTGTACTTAGATTGACAAATAAAAGTTCCTTCTTCATTCTGCTTGACTTGAAGGCCCAGAAAATAGCTAAGTTCTCCCATCATACTCATTTGATATCTTGACTGCATTAGCTTGGCAAACTTCTTACAAAGTCTGTCATTTGTAGAACCAAAAATAATATCATCAACATATATCTGCACCAAAAGTAAGTCCTTTCCATGGTTGAGATAGAGCAATGTTTTGTCAATAGTCCCTCTGTTAAATCCACTTTCCAAAAGAAACTGAGCTAATGTCTCATACCATGCTCTTGGAGCTTGCTTAAGGCCATAAAGTGCTTTATCAAGTCTGTAGACATGATTGGGAAATTTTGGATCTACAAATCCTGGAGGTTGTTCAACATATACTTCCTCTTCCAATTCTCCATTAAAAAAAGCACTTTTCACATCCATTTGAAAGACTTTAAACTTCTTGTGAACAGCATAAGCCAAAAATATCCTTATGGCTTCCAATCTAGCAACTGGTGCAAATGTTTCATCATAATCAATTCCCTCCTGTTGAGAGTATCCTTTTGCAACAAGTCTTACTTTATTCCTTGTAATTATGCCATCACTATCAATTTTGTTTCTGAACACCCATTTTGTACCAACAACAGATCTGTTCTTTTGTCTTGGCAATAGGGTCCTGACTTTATTTCTTTCAAATTCATTTAACTCTTCCTGCATTACTTGCACCCAATCAGCATCTTAAAGAGCTTCTTCTACTTTCTTTGGTTCAGTCTGAGAAAGAAAAGAATGATAGAGACATTCATTTGATTTAGCTGTTCTAGTTCTGACACCTGCATCAGGATTTCCAATAATTAAGTCAGGTGTATGTGCTTTAGTCCACTTCCTTGCAGATGGAAGGTTATCTCTAGAACTGGATGCTCCCCCATGATTCATGCTGTCTCCATCAACATTTTCTGATGCTCCCCCTGAAATTATGCTCTCTGAGTTGGATCCTTCAGAATTTGAGTTTCCAGAATTATCAGTATTTGAGTTTCCAGAATTACCAGAACTTGGCTCATTAGAACTTGATGAATCAGAACTTGAAGAGCCTGTTATAGATTCTGATGCTTCTTGAGATGTGGTTGGATCTTCAGTATGCTCCCCCTGCACAAGTGCATTTTCCTTTGGCGTAGTCACCACAGTTTCAATAACATCAGAGTTTAATCCATCAGAGTTTGAAGTATTAGGATTTAGACTGTCAGGATTTACAGAATCAGAATTTAAAACTTCATTTTCAAATCTCAGCTGATCATGATCATTGAAATCTTCAAGTCCAGTAATCTTCTTATCATCAAAAGAGACATTGATAGATTCCATGACAACCCTTGTTCTTAAATTATAGACTTTGAAGGCTTTTGTGGAAAGTGGATATCCAACAAAAATTCCTTCATCAATTTTTAGATCAAATTTGGATAGCTGTTTAGGATGAGTCTTAAGAACAAAACACTTGCATCCAAGTACATGAAAATACTTCAGATTTGGCTTCTTTTTATTCACCATCTCATATGGTGTCTTTCCATGCTTGTTGATAAGTGTTGCATTCTGAGTAAAACAAGCAGTCTGCACAGCTTCAACCCAAAAATAGGTTGGTAACTTTGCTTCATCAAGCATAGTTCGTGCAACTTCAATAAGAGTTCTATTCTTTCTTTCAACAACTCCATTTTGTTATGGAGTTCCACGAGCAGAGAATTCCTGCTTTATTCCATGGTCTTTGCATAACTCTTCCATAATCAAATTCTTGAACTCAGTGCTATTATCAGTTCTTATAATTTTCACAGAGTCTTTGACCAATTTATCCAGTTGTTTGACATGATCAATCAAGATAGATGCAGTTTCACTTTTTTGTATGCAAGAAATATGCCCATGTGTATCTGGTGAACTCATCCACTATGACCATAGCATATTTCTTCTTTCTAGTAGACAAGACATACACTAGACCAAATAGATCAACATGTAGTAGATGATAAGGCTCAAGAATTGATGATTTAGTCTCGCTCTTGAATGAAGATTTTCTTTGTTTTGTCTTCTGACATGAATCACAAAGGCCATCAGGAGCAAATACTGATTTTGGCAGTCCTCTCACGAGATCTTTCTTGTCTAGTTCATTTATATTGTTGAAATTTAAATGAGAGAGTTTCTTGTGCCAATTCCAGCTTTTTTTAATTGATGCTCTACTTAACAGACATATTGCAGAACCATGAGTACTTGTTGAAAGCTTGGCTTCATAAATGTTACCATACCTATATCCTTTCAGAACAACTTTGCCTGTAGATTTGCTTACAACTTCACATTGTTCTTCAAAGAAATCCACATGATAACTTCTGTCACAGATTTGACTAACACTCAGCAAATTGTGTTTAAGTCCTGAGACAAAAGCTACTTTTTCAATGATGACATTCCCAAGATTGATATTGCCATATCCCAGATTTTTTCCCATGTTGCCATCTCTAAAAGAAACACCCGGGCCAGCTTTCTCCACAAAGTGTGATAGCAGGGCTTTATTTCCAGTCATATGTCCTCGACATCCACTGTCCAGAACTAGGATGTTTTTCCTGTTGCCCTTCGATCACAAAGACCACTAATGATTAGTTTTAAAGACCCAGACTTGCTTGGATCCTTTGGCCTTATTAAGTTTGTTAACATTTGCAGCGGATTTAGCATCAGAGTTTATGTTAATAGTTTTCTTATCAGAATTTACGTTATCAGACTTTGCATCAGAACTTACACTAGAAGGAATAATGCTAACTTTCTTTAAAGAAGGTTTTATTTGATAATAATCATAGTACAAACTATGATATTCCTTACAAGTATAAATGGAATGCCATAAACTACCACAATGAAAACAAGGATTTTGTGGCCTATATCTAATAGACTGACTCTTAACTCCTGACTTTGAAGGTAAGGAGTTTATGTTCTTATTCTTCCCGCAAAAAGAAGCCAGATGGTTAGAGTTTCCATAGTTATAACATTTCTTTCTAGGAGCATTAGGAACAGGCTTATAATCATTGCTTTTATTCACGCCTTCCTTTCCATTCCTATTTTTCCTAGGTGGCTTTACCTTGTTTACATTCTTAACATCTTTCAGCTTATGCTTAAGCTGCTTCTTAGTCATTAAGCCTATGTTAACTTCAGTTGGCTTATCCTGTTTTGGTTTGTCAGAAGTTAATTTCTCTTTAACTTCTGATTTATTAATATCAGACTTTACAGCTACAAACTTACAGGATTTACCTTTGGCTTTTGTTCAACAACTATAGGCTCAATTTCCACAGTTCCTTTATCATTCTTATCATCTTCATAACCTAAACCCTCTTTCCAGTTTCCACTACTTAACAAATTCTGAGTTATTCTTCCAGAGTTAGTCCAAGTCCTGATAATCTCTCTTTCCTTTTTTAACTTAGTTTTTAGAGATTCATTCATTTTAAGTACTTCATCCCTAACATAAAAGGCATCATCTCTATCTTTCTGAGTTTGATGGAACATAACTAACTCTTTCTAAATAATCATTCCTCTTTTTATAAGCAAGATTTTCAGAAGTTAATCTTTCACATGGTAAAGTTTGATCTCTATAACTAATGAACATGGTTTTAAGATATCTTCTCAACTCAGTTATATCATCAGTATGAAAGGCATAAGTAGTTTGAGGTACCTTTAACTCAGCAGCATCAGAACTGCTATCAACATTTTCCATTAAGGCATAGTTCACCTCACTTTCAGAATCTGAAGTGTCTGTCCAGCTTTTCTTCTTTGTGACAAGAGCCTTGCCTTTATCACTCTTCACTTTCTTGTAATCAGGAGATATGTGGCTTTTCTCACCACAGTTGTAGCATTTGACATTTGAGTAATCTCCTCTGTCAGACTTTCCTCCTTTGCCTTCAGATTTTCTGAAACCTTTCTTATCAGAACTTACACCTTTCCTGGAAAACTTCTTTCCCTTTCTGAATTTCCTGTATGCAATCCTTGTGATTCCTTTCACCATAAGAGCACACAGCTTCATCATCTCTTCATCAAGATCCATCTCAGGTAAGATTTCAGTTTCTGAGTCATCATCACTATCAGAACTTGATGACTCAGTATCAGACTTTGTGATGAGAGCTTTTCCTTTGCCTTTTCTTGAGGCAGCTACTTTGGGGACAACCTCCTCAGGCTTAAGAGCAACTGTCCTTGACTTCCTTCCATTCCTCTTGCTTCTTTGTTCCATCTCAAGTTCATGAGTCTTGAGCATCCCATAAATTTCATCAAGAGTTGTTTCATCAAGAACATAGTTGTCTCTTATAGTGGTGGCTTTCAAATCCCAACTTTCAGGAAGAGCTAAAAAGAATTTAAGATTTGAATCTTCAAGTTCATATTCCTTGTCCACCAGTGACAGATCATTCAAGAGTTTGACAAATCTATCATATAATCCAGTTAATGACTCATCAGGTTTTGAGTCAAAGTGCTCATACTCTTGAGTGAGTATAGTCCCCATGTTCTTCTTAATTGAATTAGTTCCCTGACATCTTGTTTCCAAGGCATCCCATATCTCCTTTGCAGTCTTGCAGTTGATTACCCTGTTTGACATGACATTACCAATGGCACTATGCAGCAAATGTCGTACCTTTGCATCCTTAGAAATAGATGAGATAACTTCAGATGTATATTCACTTTTCTCCTTTGGTACTGTCTGTGCTGGCTGATCTACAACTACAACAGAGAGCTTGGTTGGCTTATGTGGTCCTTCATTGATTCTTTCAAGGTATTCTGGATCTGTAGCTTCCAGAAACATAGACATCCTCACATTCCATATGGGATATTCAGATGGTTTCAGTATGGGAACCCTAATAGTCTCATATCGATTATGGATTTGAGTCTTTGGAGGTTCTTCAGTTTTGGTGGGCTTGGTTAGAGTTTGTGCTTCTTCAGACATGATTTTTTTTGGATCTTTACTGTATGTATGTTAATAGATTGCTCTGATACCACTTGTTAGGTCACACACACTGTAGAATGTGGTTGAATACAGTGTTTACTACAATCAAATCGAATTAAAGAACACAAGTAACAGAATACAGATTTTATTCAACAAAATAAACTCTGTTACAATATGGAACTGTCCTCTCTCAGTGATGAACAAATTATCACGAGAGCTGCTAGGGTTACAATGAATAATATTTTCGATAATGATAACACATATTATGTAAACCCTATGCCTGTGTTTATATACTACACAGTTACAAGATAATCTTCTAATTGATATTAAATATAATTCTGCTTCCTAAAATATATCAATCAGTTATCTTTTCTTCCAAGTATTCTATTCTTTATAGAATTCCTTCTTCATGCATATCTCTTCCTGTATTTGTCATGATCTTCTTTCCTTTCAGTCAGCCGCCTTCCTTATCTGAAAGTCTCCTTAAGTCCTGATATTATCTCTTGATAAATATCTCCTGATAACTTAAGTTCTGATAACTTAAGTTCTGATAACTTAAGTTCCGATATCTTAAGTTCTGACTTCAGTATAAGTACTGATTTCCAGTTAAGTACTAATTTGTCCTATTTAAGTAAGATCCGAAAACTAAACACAAATCATATTAGACATGACATCACAAATACATCTAACATAATATTTTGTAATTATTCGAAAAATAATTAATAAATCTGTTAATCATTATAAAATCATATAACGATCCAAAAATTACCAGAAAAATATCATAATTATCTATATTACATTCTGGACATACTAAAATTAACCTAATCACCCTTTATCACATATAAACATATTAATATTAATATCAAACAACAAATAATTCACCAGAATTCACATAACAATCATATAATAATCATTTATTGATAAAAATAATTACACGTCATGTCCCGGATATTACACCTATCCTGCCACCTCTTGACTTTCTCCTTATACATTTTGTTATTTTCATACGCTTGAATTCGAAAATTATCAAGTTCATTCAATTGAAGCATTCTTTTCTTATCAGCTGCATCCAAATCAAGGTTCAACTTCTTCAAAGCCCAATACGCTTTATGTTCGAGCTCCACAGGCAAATGACACCCCTTACCATAAACCAACTGAAACGGCGACATTCCTAATGGAGTTTTGTATCCTGTTCTATATGTCCAAACAGCTTCATCAAGCTTCAAAGACCAATCCTTCCTTGACGGACACACAACTTCCTCTAGAATACGCTTGATCTCTCTGTCAGACACCTCAGCTTGACCATTAGTCTGAGAATGGTAGGCTGTAACAATGCGATGATTCACATTATACCTTTGCATCATAGCAGTGAACTTGCAATTATAGAAATACGATCCCTCGTCACTGATTATAACTCTTGGAGTCCCAAATCTTGTGAATATCTGCTTATGAAGAAAATTAAGCACTACCTTTGCATCATTTGTCGGCAAAGCCTTGACTTCAACCCATTTCGAGACATAATCAACTGCCAACAAGATATACTGATTATTACAAGATGAGACAAACGGCCCCATGAAGTCGATTCCCAAAACATCAAAGACTTCAACCTCGAGAAGCACATTAAGAGGTATCTCATCCCTCTTAGACATATTACCCACACGTTGGCATCGATCACACTTGAAAACAAACTGATGCGCATCCTTAAACAATGTAGGCCAGAAGAATCCCGCTTGAAGGACACGAGCTGTTGTCTTCTCTTCACCATAGTGGCCTCCGTAAATAGTCGAATGACATCACAAGATTCCCCCCGTTTCACTGTACAGAATACATCTCCTGATGATTTGGTCAGCTCCTTGCCTAAACACATAGGGTTCATCCCACATGTACCACTTCACCTCATGCAGAAACTTCTTCTTTTGAGCATAAGATAAACCCGGAGGCATGATATTAGTCACAAGGTAGTTCACAATGTCTGTAAACCATGGTTCTTCCTCTTGAAATCCAAACAACTGCTCATAGGGAAAAGACTCATTTATCAATGTGTTATCCTGTGAAGTTGTACTTGGGTCTTCCAAACCCGAGAGATGATCATCGACTTGATTTTCAGTACCTTTTATGTCCTTCATCTCTAATTCAAATTCCTGAAGCAAAAGAACCCACCTAATCAATCTAGGCTTCGAGTCCTTCTTTGAGACGAGATATCGAATCGTGGTGTGATCAGTGAAAACTGTCACCTTCGTCCCAAGCAAATAAGATCAAAACTTCTCAAAACCGTAGACAATGGCCAAAAGTTCTTTCTCAGAAGTAGTATAATTCAGTTGAGCACCATTGAGGGTCTTACTAGCATAGTAGACCACATGAAATATGTTGTTTTTTCTCTGCCCAAGAACTGCTCCAACTGCATAGTCACTTGCATCGCACATCATCTTAAAAGGTTCATTCCAATAAGGTGTAGTTATGACAGGTGTCGTGATCAAACTCTTCTTCAAGAACTCAAAAGCAGCTTGGCACTCGTCATTAAACTTAAACAGGACATCCTTCTCTAGAAGATTGCACAAGGGTTTAGAGATTTTAGAGAAGTCCTTGATCAACCGCCTATAGAAACCTGCATGACCCAGAAAACTGCGAACTCCCTTAACAGAAATTGGTGGAGGAAGATTTTCAATGACCCCCACCATAGCTTTGTCCACCTCAAGACCCTTACTAGAGACCTTGTGCCCAAGAATAATGCCCTGTTGCACCATAAAGTGACATTTCTCCCAGTTGAGAACCAGATTGGTCTCAACACACCTTTTAAGAATTGCACCAAGATTCTGCAAGCATTCGTCAAAAGAATCACCAATCACAGAGAAGTCATCCATGAACACCTCCACATTCTGACCAATCATGTCAGAGAAGATAGCCATCATGCATCTCTGAAATATGGTAGGTGCTTCACACAAACCAAAAGAAACTCTTCTGAAAGCGAAAGTACCAAATGGACAAGTGAGAGTAGTCTTTTCCTGATCTTCTAGAGCAATGCAAATCTGATTATAGCCCAAATAGCCATCCAGAAGATAGTAGTACTCGTGCCCAGGCAATTTGTCAAGCATCCAATCAATAAAATGCAGAGGGAAGTGATCCTTTCTGGTGGCCTTATTCAGCTTCCTATAGTCCATGCAAACTCTCCACCCCATGACTGTTCGAGTAGGAATGAGCTCATTCTTCTCATTAGAAACAACTGGGATACCTCCTTTCTTTGGCATACACTGAACTGGACTCACCCAAGAACTGTCAAAAATAGGATAGATTATCCCTGTATCTAGCCATTTGAGAATTTCCTTCTTCACAACTTCTTTCATGATCGGATTAAGCCTTCTCTGTTGCTCAACAATAGGCTTGCTACCTTCCTCTAGCAGAATTTTATGCATTCAATAAGAAGGGTTGATTCCCTTAATATCTGCTATAGTACATCCAATTTCTGATTTGAACTCTCTCAGAATTCTTAAGAGTTTTTCTTCATCACTACCTGAAAGGTCAGATGCAATAATCACATGCAGAGTAGATGCATCACCTAAAAAAGCATACCTTAAGTGTTCAGGCAATGGTTTAAGGTCAAGGGTAGGAGATTCCTCAATAGATGGCTTAAGGCACTTTGGCAATTTGTTCCGCTCCTCCATTCCAAGAGATTCAAAATGCATATCCATCTTCCGCTTCCAGGCAGAAGCATTCAGATATTGCAACTGCTCATCACCTTCATCATCTTCACTATCTGAATTCCCGAACAAGGCCTTTTTTAAGGCATTAGACCTTACCAATTGATCAAGTTCTGAAGTAACCACAAAATCGACCAACTCCACTTTTAAGCACTCCTCATTTTCCATAGGGAATTTCATGGCGTTGAACACATTGAAAGTCACATCCTGATCCAACACTCGCATAGTAAGCTTACCCTTCTACACATCAATCAAGGTTCGGCCAGTAGCCAAGAATGGTCTTTCCGAGATTATGGGAATCTTCTTATCATCCTCAAAATCAAGAATTAAAAAATCAATAGGAAATATAAGTTTATTAACCTTGACCAAAACATCATCCACAATGCCTCGTGGGTATGTAATATAATGATCGGCCAACTGCAAGGTCATATAAGTAGGCTTTGGATCAGGTAAGTCCAACTTCTTGAAGATTGATAAACGCATCAGATTTATGCTAGCTCCCAAGTCACATAAGCATTTATCAAATGACACTTTTCCAATGGTGCAAGAAATAGTGAAGCTACCAGGATCTTTAAGATTTGGAGGCAATTTCTGTTGTAGCACATCACTGCATTCCTCCGTGAGAGCAACGGTCTCTAAGTCATCAAGCTTCACTTTCCGAGAAAGAATACTTTTTATAAACTTCGCATAACTAATCATCTGTTCAAGAGCTTCAGCGAAAGGTATGTTGATATGAAGTTTCTTGAACACCTCCAAAAACTTCTCAAACTGCTTATCCAGCTTTTTCTTCTGCAACCTCTTAGGAAAAGGAGGTGGAGGATAGATCTGCTTCTCCCCTGTATTACCCTCAGGAGGAGTGTGTTCAACAGTAGTCTTCCTTGGTTCCATTTCAGCCTCCCTCTACACTTCTTCTTTAGCCACAACTTCTTCATCCGAAACTTGAGAATGTTCAGGATTTGCAACCTTTCCAGACCTCAATGTAATTGCCTTTACCTGCTCCTTAGCTTCCCTCTTTCCTGGTACTTCAGTGTCACCAGGGAGTGTACCAGGTTGACGATTTAGCAAGGCATTGGCAATTTGTCCAATTTAATTTTCCAAGGTCTTGATAGAAACCGCTTGGCTCTTGCACATGAGCCTCAAATCCTCCAATTCAGATTTTTCATTAGACTGTTGCATCTGGAGTTGTTGTCTTGGTGCATATTGCGGTTGCTTAAAACCAGGAGGGTTGTACTGCTTTGCTGAATACTGCTGATAAGGCTGTTGAACCGTATTCTGAGAATTGTTCCAACTGAAGTTAGGATGATTGCGGATGTTGGGATGATAGGTGGCTAGCACAGGTTGCTGCGACCTCTGAAAGTTACTCACAAACTGAGCTAATTCACTAGAAATAATACACTGCTCCGTCTCATGGTCACCAGCACAAAGCTCACAAACACTAGTGATCTGATTAACTGCATAATTAGCCAAATAATCCACCTTCATCATCAAAACCTTAAGCTAAGCAGCTATAGCAATAGCTAAATCTAACTCCATAATTCCTGCTACCTTGCCCCGAGATAGTCTCTGAGTAGGACTCTGGTATTTATTCGCAGCCATCAGTTCAATCAATTCATAAACTTCATCGTAGCTTTTAGCCCACAAGGCTCCTTCTGATGTTGCATCAAGAATGGGTCTAGAAGTAGCACCCAAACCATTAAAGAAGTAGTTAATGATCATCCGGTCACAGATCCCATGGTGAGGGCACTTCCTAAGCATCTCCTTATAACGATCCCAAGCCTCACATAAAGATTCTCCATATTGCTAAGCAAATTGAGTAAGTGTGTTTCTGATCGCAACAGTATTCGCCATAGGAAAGAATTTAGTTAGGAACTTTTGAGCAAGATCCTCCCATTTGGTGATACCTCCCTGGTGGTAGAGAATGTAACCAGCACTTAGCTTTATCCCGCAGAGAGAATGGGAAAAGCCTCAACTTAATAGCATCTTCAAAAACTCCATTGAACTTGAAACTGTCGCAGATCTTGATGAAATCTCTGATGTGCATGTTGGGGTCTTCTGTCGGTGAACCACCAAACTGAACTGAGTTCTGTATCATCTGAATCGTGCTCGACTTGATCTCGAAGGTATTAGCCGAGATGGCTGGTCGAGCAATGCTAGACTGAATATCATTTATCTTTGGTTGAGAGTAGTCCATCAAAGCCTTCAGATTCGCTTCTGGTTCTCCCATTGCAATAAGTGCTTCTTCTTTGACTTTCTCCTCGACAAGAACTTCTTCGAAAACTTCCTTAGCTACTACAACTTCTTCCTCAGCTTGATACAGTGTTCTCTTACGAGACCGAGAACACATATGCATACACGCTCGCTAGAGTGCCTGAACACGACAAGGAAACAAGTAAGTAAAATATCCGAGTCATTGAACTTTAAAGAACACTATTGACAAACATATAAAATAAAATTAACACCGAAGTCCTCGGCAGCGGCGCCAAAAACTTGTAAGGATGAGAACACGCGCTAATATTCACACAAGTATACATGATCGCAAGTAATATAGAATTAATTCTAGTTCGTTCCCACAGGGATTGGTTTAAGTTAATTTTAATCAATGTAGTTATGCAACAATAGTATGGTTATTATCCAATGCTAAGACGAATAACAAATTGAGGTTGTTTATAACTACAATTAACTAAGAGATTATATCAAAGAACATTAATTAAGAGAATAAAGAGAGTTGAATACTATATGACACAAACATGGGATTCTAACTTCAATAAATACTTCATTCAATATCCTTTTTGTTCTTCACCTTAGCATTCAATGGTGATGACACTAATCAAATAACACGAAACTGATAAACGGCAACTTTCGTTGCACGAATACCATACTACCAGACATCCATAAAAGAGATAGAAGCTGAATAAACACCAATTATATTGAGACCCTTTTTGTCTATAGAATTTGACAACATAACGGTTTAACGCACAAGTTATCTATCGTGATTACATAGGGAAAGTAAGATGGTTAAAATTACCTACGAATCATGCATATTAATTACATGAACCTATGCTATCATGGCAAGTTCTAAACCCCTAAATTATCTTTCGCTTCATTAGAGATTAACACGCTAGCTTATAAGTTTGTGACGCTCATAAGACGACTAAGCACAACTAATACTAGGATATTATACAATCACCACGCACTAAGTATCGAAATAAATTAACTGAAGAAATCCATAAAAAAATCCGCTAGAACCCCACGATAACGATTAGCCCATGGTAGGACTCATCATCAATGTGGGTTCCGATGAAAGCATGGTATAATAAATGTAGTCTTTGTACCGAATAATTAATAAACCAAGTATAAAACAAGAGTATAGGTTCACAAGCAAGAAAACTAGCATCCAAAGTTATAACTTAAAATAAAGAATCACAAGAATAAACTAGATATTCTTCGCCTTGGTTGAATTGTGCTCTACAGTCTTCTTACATCTTCTCCTTAAGCTCTGGTACGTCTTGTTATTAAAAATGATCATAAGTTATGTATATATAGCAGCCCATGCAGATTAGAAGTCTTTCGGATCAAAATCAGAGTGAAAACAGGATTCCTGAAATTCGACCCGGCGCGGGCGCGCGCTTTACCAACGCGGGCGCGCTACACTTTTGTAATCCTGGCATGGGCGCGCGCTACTGCAGCGCGGGCGCGCTGACTCTCTGGGGAAAATCCTAACTTCTGCTTTTCTTGCTGGTTTGAGTTGGTCTTTTAACGAGCAATCTTCTTGACACATTCCTAACACCATATTAGCATCAACAATGCCAAATCACATGGATCTTTTATTTATGCCTGAAATAAAAAAACACTACAAAAACACATCAAATACATAAATAACTCGAGTGCAAACCATTGAATCAAGCCTTTATAGAGCATTCTAAG
The DNA here is from genome assembly GCF_009905375.1 of Apium graveolens. Classification (NCBI taxonomy): domain Eukaryota; kingdom Viridiplantae; phylum Streptophyta; class Magnoliopsida; order Apiales; family Apiaceae; genus Apium; species Apium graveolens. Next base: position 122,559,286 of record NC_133652.1, read on the forward strand.
TGGACATAAATGCCACTTAACAGTGACATCATAAAATAGCTTAGAATTTTAGGAATTTAATAAAACCAAATTCGAAATTTACCAATAAAAATGATTTTAAAAAATCATTTTCTTAAAGAATAGAAAATGCACTTTTAACCTATATAAATAACAAATAATGCACTTCTTATTTCCTAAAATTCCAAATAATATCATACAAGCATATAATCACATAATCATGCACCTTAACAGTCAACAACATAAATTCACATATCACGTCTCATAATGAAATATTCTTAATCATAAAATTTTCCTTATTACTAATATTCAATCTTCGCGTAACGGGTCGCGTCCTGACTGACGGTCCGACGCTGAGCGTTTTCGAACACGCTTCAAAATCAAACCTTTTATACCAACTGACACCACAACTGGACTATAACATTTACTTAAACATTCCTATTTCACACAATAACACATAGTTTACATTAAAATACCTTAATCTCTTTTTAAGACGGGTTCCGTTCAACCTGACGACCCGACAACACAGCTTATCCCCTAAGCTGACTCATCAAACTGGAACGGGTTATTTTACGTTCCCAGTTACTATTATACAATAAAGACAATTAACCAACAAAATCATTTAACCCTTTATTTATTCACATAATTTATAATTACAACACAAAATTATACTTTATTCACTTAATCACGTTGTGAAATTCCCAGTCGCTACATAGAGAATACAGAGAGCTGAAATTGGTTCACAAATCTTTGGATAACTGATGTTGGTGGGGTCAATTCTGCATCATGGACCTTTGTTTCTGATAGGCAAAAGGTAACTTCAGCAACTTGTAATTTGATTATTTCTTAATTAATATTATAACTTACTGTCATTTACATTTCAGGGTTTGATCAATGCATTGATAGAAGTGGTGCCAAACTCTGAACACATATTTTGTGTTATGCATATTTATAGGAATATGGTGAAAGATCATAAAGGGATCATTTTAAGAAAGCTTTTATGGCTTGCATCAAGGGTTACAACAGAGTACATGTTCAATAAATATATGGATAAGTTAAAAAAGGTAAACAATTGTTTTTTATCATAATAATATCCTATATGTCTACACAAAGTAATTGGATTAATTATGCAGCTGTCCAAGAATGCTACAATTGGCTAATGGAAAAAACTAAATCACAACGGACTAAAAGTGCATTTAAAATTTTTTGTTTGTCAGATATGTTTGTGAATAACCATTATGAGATTTTCAACAATAGTATTGTACATGTAACATCCCTAATCGATAAGAATCAGAGTATTTGGAGCCTTTACAGATAGAAGTCAACAACTAGGTTTACCAAATCGCTAGGTTTTTCGGACTAGCTTGTGGTGGGTTGTTGGGTTCGGTACACTTGGTTGTGGGCTTAGATGTTATAAATTAAACAACCCGACTTTTTAGAATATTAAATATAAATCAAAACTAAAATAAAATACAATTTGTAAATCCAAAATTCTATTATAATGGTTGACTAAAGCAAAAGTCCAAAAATCAATCTAGTCCAATACTAAGTTCTTCAAACTTCAATGCTATCCAACTCGATTCTTAGACAAAACATGAAATTTTAAAAGGATGAGATGCAAAGCCCAACAAGAAACTACCATCCAACGGCTCAAAATAATATTTTTATCTTTTTGAAAACTTAATTTAGATACATAACACCTAAGATATATCACATAAGATCACACAAATATTCGATAACAACAAATACACAATTTATACGAGATATTCTATAACAATTATCATAAAGAGGCACAAAACATATTCTTTATAATTCACATAGTCAATATTCTTATTCAATTAATAAATATTAATAAAAAAATTCCTTTCTTAAGTCCCATAGTCCTAAATCACACCTTATGCCACACTTTGCCAGTGACCGACATCTTATACTTTATGCCACACTTCCCAAGTGACCGGGTTCTTATACTTATTCGGGGGGGGGCTAGTTTACATCCCCGGTCAAGTGAAACCGAAGCTTGACAAGGTATCGATGTGTTCCGGAATGTGCACAATCTAGTTTTATGTTCTATGTATCATACTACTCAATGATCGGGTTTCAATTCTTATCCATGACTAAGACTGGGGATTCCGAAAATTGTTATCATATTAATCACATATCGACATCAAACTTATAATAACTAATCAATAACGTAAAACATCGAATCACATATGATAATGCACGTTACATAATAAATACTGAACAATAAATAGTCACTTACAGACACGTAGGTAACAAATAATACAGAGCAACAGAAAGTTAATTACTAAATAATTAGTAACACGTAATCAATATACGTTACATAATAATATGGAGCAACAGATAATAACTTACCTTAATCACACAAATCAAATAATCCATGTTAGAACACATAATCAATCCTAGTAATTCATCGAACACAAACATCTTAAATCTCGAATTTCTCCATGATTCTAATTCTGATCAGATCTTAATATCGCCTTTTTGACCCTCTAAATTATGTTTTATTGAAAAACACAATAACAAGAAAGTTGTAGAGAACAAAAAGTCTTTTCCGATAAGTCCAAATCAACAAATTCCGACTTACGATGAATTTTCTACGAATTTTACAAGATTGTCAATTTTTGTATATTAAAACCCTACGAATTTTAAAATAAAAAATGAGGAACTCAAATATGGTGTATATGTAACGATATAAAAACCTATATCTTAACCTACAAGTTATCCATATTAAAATCAGATTCAAATTCTAGGCCTATTGTCTATTCCAGTTTTACTATCATAATCTTAATCAAATTTTAATCTTTTTTCCGTTATCCTATTATTATTAATATCATTCTAAAGATTACAAGATATTACATACTACCCTCCTTAAAAAGAATTTGGTCCCCAAATTCACAACAATCCTATCTACACCCCTAATCACCTATAAGTCCAACTTAAAATAGGGTCCACGGGAATGCATCCTAGGGAATGTACTAGTCTCATAACTAACACACTCCGAAAGACAGCTTACTCTAATACCGACTGTAATAGCCCGACTTTTCAGACTATTAAATCTAAATCAAAAACTAAAATAAAATACAATTTGTTAATCCAAAAGTCCATTACAATGGTTCACTAAAGCGGAAGTCTAAAAGTCAATCTACTACAATACCAAGATCTTCGAACTCCAACGCTATCCAACTCGAATCTTAGACGAACATGAAATTTTAAAAGGTTGAGCTACGAAGCCCATCAAGCAACTACCGTCCAACGACTCAAAATAATATTTTTATATTTTCGAAAACACAATTCGGACACATAACATGTAACATCTATCACATAGGATCACATAAACATTCGATAACAACTAATACAAGATTTATACGAGATATTCTCTAAAAATTATTAAAAAGAGGCACAAAACATATTTTCTATAATTCACATAATCAATATTATTAATCAATTAATAAATCTTAATAACAAATTCTTTTCTTAGGTCCCACATTCCTAAATCACAACTTATGCCACACTTTTCTAGCGACCGACATCTTATACTTTATGCCACACTTCCCAAGTGACCGGGTTCTTATTCTTATTCGATGGGGTCTAGTTTACATCCCTCTTCAAGTAAAACTAAAGCTTTACAAGGTATCGATGTGTTCCGAAATGTGCGCAAACTAGTTTTATGTTCTATGTATCACACTACCTAGTGACTGGGTTTCAATTCTTATCCATGACTAAGATTGGGCATTCCGAAAATTATTATCTTATTAATCCCAAATCAATATCAAACTTATAATAACTAATCAAATATCGGAGAACATCGAATCACACATGATAAGGCACGTTACATAATAAATAATCAAAAATAAATAGTCACGTATAGATAAGTAGGAAAATAAATAATACAGAGTAACGAAAAGTTACTAAATAATTGGTAACACGTAATCAAACAGACATTACACAATAATACGGAGCAATGGATAATCACTTACCTCAATCGCACAAATCAGATAATCCATGTTAGAACACATAATCAATCCTTAGTAATCCATCAAACACGAAACATCTTAAATCTCGAACTTTTCCGCGATTCCAATTCTGATCAGATCTTAATATAGCCTTTTTGACCCTCTAAATGACATTTTATTAAAAAAATACGAAACACGAAAGTTGTATAGAACGAAAAGAACTTTGGAAAAAGTAGAGAATTAATGAATTCCGACTTACGATGAATTTTCTACAAATTTTACAAGATTGCTGATTTTTGTATATTAAAGCCCGACGAATTTTAATATTTAAAATGAAAAAGACGAATATGATGTATTTATAAAGATATAAAACCCTGTATCTTAGCCTTCAAGTTATCATAATCTTAATCAAATTTTATTTTTTTTCTATTATCTTATCATTATTGTTATTATTTTAAAAATTACAGGATTACAAAAAAAAGTATCAGAACTTTGCCCGGCCGGAAGTGCAAAGGCACTGCCCGGGTTCCGTATGTGTATTTGTGAGATCGATGAGGACGCCAATCCCATATGAGGGGGTGTTTGTAACATCCCACATCGATAAGAATAAGAGTATTTGGAGCCTTTATAGATACAAGTCAAAAACTAATGTGTACTAAATCACTAGCTTTTCAGACCGACCTATGGTGGGTTGTTGGGTACGGTACCCGTTCGGTTGTGGGCATGTATGTTATAATACAATATAGGGATCTTTCCATGTCCCATAGTTGGTCTTTTACAAGGTCTGTATAAGAGTTCTATGTTAAGAATTTAGACCAGGAGAGACAAGATGCTAAAACTTACTTTCTGAACCCTATTTGTCCTGGTGCTATGAAGAAAGTTAATAAGTAAGTGCTCTTTTAAACATATTATTTCAACCCTTAAAATTTGATAGTTACACAATATTTCATGTTTTTTAGATCAATAAGCTTCATTGGAGGGTGTATGGTGCGATGGTTAGGCAAAGCCAAATATTTGGTAACTGTGACAGATGGTGGCCATGAAATGGTGGAAGACATAGAAACCACACTTGTGCATGCAGAAAATACCAACTAACTGGACCATCATGTTACCATTCATGTACATGTATAGAATGGAGGAACTTGGATATTTTAGAGCACATTCACAAAATATATACTAAGGTCCCGTTTCTGTCATGCTACACACACACCCTTGAAACTATCAATTCTAAGCAGTACTGGGATAAAGTCACCAAATTCCAAATATTTTATCTCATCTAGTGAAGATAACTTCTGGTGGACCTAAGCAAAATGGGAGTGTAGAAATGATCCTAAACAAGATAAATATGATGGTACAAAGCTTGTGAGGAGGAATACTACTGTAAAATGTACCAACTGTGGAGAACAAAAGCACAATCAAGGAGCTGTCTAACCAAGGTGATAATTTGAAGTCTAATTTTAACTACATTTTGACAATTTGTTAGATATTATTAAACTAGTTTATATTTTAACTACATTATGTGCAAGTATAAGCTCAATTGTATTTCACATTTTATTTGCAGAAACTACAAAAAAGGCAATGCCACTGCCTCTACCCACCAGATATGGCCACCATATCTAATTTCAAAACACCACAATAAGATTATAACCACCATATCACCACTGCCGCCGCCGCTACATCCACTACCATCAACTACATACCCCAAATTACAGAAATCACTAAATTTAAACCTCGATCAATGAATTTTTAACACATATTATCATATATATACATAAAATCAGTACCAAGGACGGCTTGTATTAGTTACTAGGAGATTAGAATTAAACAAAAAACACAAAAATCTTTATAGTCGATGTAGATTGGATAAAACGGAAAATTGAACAAATATCGAGCAAATCAGAGGACATGTCTCCCTTTTCGATATGGTGGAGGTTGAAAGAGAAGAGGACGGTCTGTATTGTAAAGACTGGGAAATTACACTTGTATTATATTTTAATAAAGATAAATTATGTATGTTATTATGTAATTTATGTGTAACTAGTCATAAAACCCTAGTTGTTACATGTTACGTGTGTTCTGTATCGTCAGGGTATTTATCGAGTATTTTGTTTCGTGTTAAAAGCTTTCGTATAAAAAGTTATACGACCCGAACTTTATTTTAATAGCTGATATTTCAAATAAAATAATTGGCCTTATTGTTCCTAGAATGGCTTGTACCATCGCGTTATTTTGAACATCTAGATATTTTATAAATTTTTTCGTTTCGTGAAAAATGACTTTTTCGGGCCCCTTCAGGTGTTAAAAGCCCCACAAAAATCACATTTTTATTTTTATAAAATTATGGGACTTTCAGTTATACCATTTCTTTGTATTTTTGAATTATACACAATTTTTGGGAATTTTTGGCATATATATTGTATATATTAAATATTTAAAAATTAGAAGTTAATACTCAAAAATTATAAAATTAAGGGCAAATTAATTTTAATAGTTGTATAATTAGAGCCTTAATTTTAATTGGGAGTATTATTTTAATTACTATAAATAGCCTAATTTATATTTAATTATTTATAATTTATAATTAAAAATCAGAAAATTCTCTGGAATTCAGGTCAGACTTTTTAATTCGGGTTGCACAATCAAGCAGTGATTTTGATCTGATTTCTGCACCAAATTAAGTCGTTCAAGTACTCAAATCAAATGTTTTAATCTGTTCTTTCTGTTTCTGATATCAATTTCAAGTTTTTATTCATAAATCTTCAATTTCGAATTCTAGGGTTCATGTCTGATTTGGGTCTTTTTGATTCTGGGGTTATTGAATGATTTTGATGATTGATGTAACTTCTTTGTGATGTTTGCAATCAATTTATGCTAGTTAATTGAACGAACGATTCCTGGATAGTTAAGTTCGATTATTAGGGTTTATGTTAATTTTGATTTATACGTTTTTGAGTTTGAATTATATTTGGTTCCTGAGATGTTAGGGCTTTAATTGTAGATGTTATGAGCTTTGATTGAAGCTATATAACGTGGAGTTTCATGTAGAGATGAAGAAAAATGATAGTTGGCCGGAGTTTGGTTTGATTTCGTGGGATATGGAGATTACGGGATGATTTTGGTTAGCTTTGGTCGGAGTTTGATTGTTTAGTTGATTAGAACTGAAACCCTGTGAAAAACACACCAAACAGTGTTGTTTTTGGCATGAAAACGAATTACCGGAATCCTGGCCAGTCGCCAGATTCTGGGAATTTTCCGGTCGTGTTCTTCATGAACCAGATTTGACCCATTTGTCCCGTTCATTTGACCCGCTTTTGATCCGTTTTTTCAGGAATTTTATTTATGACAAATGTTTCCGGAATTTCTATTTTAATTTTACTTTTATAAATTATAAAAATCAGATTTATTTATTTTATAAATTGATTAATTAATTATTTAATTAATTGATTTATTTTATAAATAATTCTAAAATATTTTCTAAAATTCAAATTAATTATTTCTTTTATTATTTTTATTTATTTATTAATTATTAATTATTTAAAAATGATAAATTATTTTGATAATTAATCAAATTATTTTTTAATAATTCATAATAAATTCATTTTAATTTCAAAAATTATGAAAAAATAATTTTTAATTCTGAGTTTTCCTAAATAATTATTTAAAAATATTTTTGAGGTTCAATTATTTTGAATTATTAATTATATCGAATAATAAATTGATTTATTCTTATTTATTGAACAATAATTGAACCGTTTATCCGATTTAAACGAAACAAAAGCCCTTCGACTTAGAAAAAGGATCTATTTTCATTAAAAATAGTTTTAAATCCTAATTTCTTTTAGAAGCGAGTTGACTTTCGATATTTATTTACTTATATGCCCTATTACTTATAGAGACGAGTCCATTAAATTCATAAAATTAGGAAATGGGCCCGAGATTGTTCAGAAATGCGAATAGTGAGTCGATTTCGATTCTAAAAATTATTTTAAACCTAGAATGACTATGTGACTTATGTTCTATGTGAATTATATGGTTAATCAAGTCCTAATTGTTAGTAATTATTATACGAGTAAATTATAAGCGTACGGGTAGACGATGTGGGCTACGTGAAGTCGGTTTGAGACGCGATTGAGATACGAGTTGACAAAATAAGTATCTTTCTTTGATAGAGATGAAGCCAACAAGGAGGATCGAGCCAGTGTTAGAGAACGGTGATATACTTGTGGTAGATCGCGTGAGAGGCAAGTTTCTCCCCTATTCTAAATTCAGAATAGTGAATTGCTTTCAGATTCTTATCGCAGTTACACACTGATAATTCTTGTTCACAAATATTGATACACAATTATTATTCCTTTGTTTATATTTCATTTCGATTCCTGATTTCTCTTAATTCAATGAATCCTCTATTCATATTCCAATAGATTATATATATAAATATCTTGATATATTCCGATGTTGGGATACATCAAAGCATACTGATTGTTACGGTTGCTCATCCGTGGACTGAATGATGACAGTTAGGATCAGGTATATACTTGATCTTATGGACCGGGAATGAACCAGATCCTTGTATTAGGTTATGGAGCCTAGGTACCCGAATGGATCTATACATTGAGGTATAGATTTGCACTGTATCCCGACTGATCAGCGGGATATAGGTTCGAACTTGTGTCCAGTCTAGTTTATTGATACTTGCCAATAGTGGCATTCGTTATTTTCTTGCAAGGTTATATTTTTATAGATATAACCAGATTACCAGTTCATTTAGCTTTATCATAATACTTTTGTTATATTGTGGACTTGTTGAGCAAAATTTTGGCTCACCCCCTTTGTTGTTATTCACCTTGTTTGTTTTCAGTTAAGAAAGAGAATGAAACATATCCGGACTCCCGTGGTAAAGAAGCGTGTCATGCAGCGGGATCATCTAATACCAAGAGTGCTGATCCCAATCCAGGAAGAGAGCTTTGAGTTAACTGAGCAGGTGTAGTGTAAATAAGTTTGGTGTGTGTTTGAATAAAATGAATTTAGTTTAAAACTTGTTTAGAGAAAGGTTTGTAATAAAGAGAGTTCTATGAGATTTTAAATTTGGGTTGTAATAAAAGTTAGTGTGTTGTTCTTGTTTTCATACCTCAACCTGAAAAGAGCCTATATAGATTAAAGGGGGTAGATATATGTTTGTATAATTGTTATACATGTTTGTATTAGTATTGGAGATTATAAGGTAACCCCCAGATCTAGACCCCGGATTTAGAGGGCGTTACTGTTTGGCATTAGAGCTATAGGTTTTGGTCCCTGAAACAAGAACATTAGAATTAAGATAAGATAGGAAGATCACATGAGATAGGAATAGGATTGTTAAGGTTAGATAGATTTTAAGATTAGGAATTTATAAGTTTTAGGAATGCTTAGTGACCCTCTTTTGTCTTGTGTCGATTATATTATCATATGGCATCATCAGCATCTTCTGAGAGGACCGTCACAGGACCGGTAGCCCCGGTGATACCACCAGTACCAGTTGAGCTATAGATACCACCTCCACTACCTATAGAGTATCAGTTTATACCTGAGTTTGAGGCAGAGTTTCCACCGGCTGCAGTTCTACCTCCTTTTCCTGTACATGCTCTAGCACCAGAGGTATTTCAGATGGCCCCGATCGAGGGGATGGGAGAGCATGATATAGGGTTACAGTTAGGATTGCCTCAGCAGGGTGTTGCTGGGATACCTAGGGTTCAGTTGCAGGAGTCAGTTGGACAGGTTAGAGAGCCGCACATGGTACCTTATCATGAGTATAGTATTGTGAGGGAGGATGTACAGTATTGGAGATCTCAGTGTAGAGAGAATATGGGATTGTTCGACCAGAGAGATAGAGGACCGTTAGCCGCACTCCAGCCAGATTATCTGATGAGACAGAGGTTAGAAAAGACAGTTTACAGTGCTTCACTTGAGTTGGATGCATTGATGCATGATGGGGCACATACTTATGCAGAGTTTCCTGGAGCCACCCATCTTGCACAGTCAGTTATTGAGACTCTCCTCCAGGAGTTGGGACGCATTCCGCCAGGATTCTGATGTTTGATAATTGGATCGGGTTGTTGTATTATATGTGATATATGTAGATAGAGGTTAATTATTGGCGGGAATATGAGAAAGCTCTAGAAGGTGAGGGCATTATGACTTGGGATATGTTCACTGAATTATTTGTGGAGAACTATTTTCCTCGCTATATGAAGAACCAGATGAAAATCAAATTCTTGGAATTGAAGCAAGGAAATATGTCAGTGACTGAATATGAAACAAAGTTTACAGAATTGGCTAGGTTTGTTCTGGAGCAGGTTGATACTAATGAGAAACGGGCTAAAAGATTCCAACAAAGATTATAGCCATGGATTCGTAGCAGAGTGGCAGTATTTGAATTGATGACATATACATCAATGGTTCAGAAAGCCATGATCACTGAAGGGAAAAGTGTGATGTCCCAAAAGAAAAAGGGACAAGGAATTTTCAGAACCATTTTAACAAGAAGCCGGGATTTCAAGGACGGGCAAATATGAATTTCAAAAAAATAGGTCAAGGCAATCAGAGAGTAGGTAATCATTTCCAAGCTCCAAACAAGCAGGGTATGGTCAGACCATCATTGTCATATTGCAAGACATGTGGTCAAAAATATACGGGAATTTGCAACAAAGCAAATATGACATGCTTCAAGTGTAAACAGAAAGGACACTATTCCAATGAATGTCCAGCAGGGAGAATAGAAGTTATTTGTTTCCAGTGCGGGAAGAAAGGGAATGTTGCCAGGGATTGTAGTTTACCAGCGATGGCGGCCAGTGTTCCGAGAGTATTGGCATTATCTCTACCACCATAGCAGAGTCAACCTAGAGCAAGGACTTTTAATATGACTATGAAGGAAGCCGTGTAGAGTCCAAGTGTGATTGCAGGTACGCTTTCTGTGAATTCAGTTAATTCAAAAGTATTGATTGATTCTGGAGCCATAAGATTCTTTATTTCTGAAGAATTCATTGATAAGATATGTTGTGAAATTCGACGGTTGGGCGAGACGTTAATTATAAAATTAGCGAATGATGACCAAGTTCATGTAGATCGAGTATGCCCAGAATGCAATATCGAAATAGCAGGACATCATTTCTCAGTTGACTTGATACCTTTCAAGTTAGGAGAGTTTCATATTATTCTGGGGATGAATTGGTTAGCCAGTAATATTGCTCAGGTTGATTGTGCGAATAAGAAAATGAAATTATGAACTGCGGAGAATGCAAAGGTAATATTTAGAGGTGTGAAACAGCGGAAGAAGTTCCTGATGATGATGCATACTAAACGATTCCTATGATAAGGATGTAAAGTTTATTTAGCTTATGTGTTGGATACTGAAAAAGAAAGTATGGGGATAGAAGATATTCCCGTTGTGTGTGAATTTCCTGATGTCTTTCCAGATGAACTTCCAGGATTACCGCCGGATCGAGAAATTGAATTTACTATTGATTTAGTGCCAGGTACAGAACTATTTTTGAAAGCTCCGTACCGAATGGCACCGGTTCACATGAAAGATTTAGCAACACAATTACAAGACCTTCTGGATAAATAAATTATAAGACCCAGTATATCCCCATGGGGTGTGTTAGGTCACACACACTGTAGAAGGGGGTTGAATACAGTGTCTAGCACAATCAAATCGAATTTAAGAACTCAAGTAACAGAACACAAATTTTATTCAACACAATAAACTTTGTTACAAAGAACTGTTCTCTCTCAGTGATGAACAAATATCACGAGAGCTTCTAGGGTTACAATGAATAATATTCTCGAATCAGATAACACATATAGTGTAAACCTTATGCTATGTTTATATAAACATACAGTTACAAGATAATCTTCTAATTGATATCGAACATAAGTCTGTATCCTAAAATATATCAACTAGTTATCTTTTCTTCCAAGTATTATATTCTTCATAGAATTCTTCTTTATACATATCTCTTCTTGTTTTAGTCTCGATCTTCTTTCCTTTCAATCAGCCGCCTTCCTTATCTAAAAGTCTCCTTAAGTCCTGATATTATCTTCTGATAAATATCTTCTGATAACTTAAGTTTTGACAACTTAAGTTCTGATATCTTAAGTCCTGACTTCAGTATAAGTACTGATTTCCAGTTAAGTCCTGATTTGTCCTTTTAGTTAAGATCTGAAAAACTAAACACAAATCATCATTAGAAATAACATCACAAATATATCTAACAATCTCTCCCAACTTGTAAATTAGCATAATAAACAATTTTAACAGATATTTGATGATGTTAAAAACATTAGGTATAAATGCATGAGAATTTGACTAGATAACTACAACTTACAGTCCTTACAGCTTTACCATCCTTAAAGTCTGATATCAGCTTCAGTCTGTATACACTTCAGAATTTAAGCAGTTATAGATCTTTGACTTGGCTTCAATTTCTGATCTCTTTGATGTCAGGAGTTATTCTGAAATAGTTCTTGAAAAGTGTTCTCTCAGCATATCCAAGTTCATTGACCATCCTCCTTTTAGCATTTTTCAGTTCAACTATATCTTCACCAGTTTGAAAGATAGCAGCCCTGAGATCATTTATTTTTGCTTTCCTTATATCCTGATCTAGTCTGATGATATAGGCTTTATCAAACTCTAGATTGAATTCAAGTCCCTTAATACCAGAAAATGTAGTGATGGTTTTAGCAGTATTAGGCTTCATTTCAATAACATCTCCACTGTGAGATCTGTACTTAGGACAGTATGGGCTGTCAAACTTTACAGAGTAAAGCTTCTTTTGTCTTTGAATATTTGATTTTAAATAACCTGCAGCACCATCTGTTGATCTGTTTTTCACTTGAAGTAGAAATAGAACATATTCCAGTTCTTCAAAATACGTCAATGGAATAGCATTCTCCCAGATCTGGAATACCCTCCCTTATGCCATCAAGTATAACATAATATCTTCTTTCAAAATAGAATGGTAAACCATTTGTACAGATTCAAGTTGATTCAATCTCTCAGGAGTTTCTCCAACTCCTGGTTCACTTAAGGAAGTTGGATCATTGGTAGTGTTGTTTATTCTCTTCTCTTTAGAACTACCCAATCCTGATTTGTCTCTTGCTTCCTTTCCTTGAATAACTCTTGCTTCAAAACCACTTGATGTAGTCTTCAAAGGTTGAGTCTGTTGAGCTTTTGTGAATCCCGGTAGTAGTATATTTGAAGGTTTATCATGAGCAATGTCAAAGGTTTCCTTTTCTTTATCTTCTGATATCAAGCCAACTTGAGCTATGTCAGAGGTTGCTTGCTTCACTGTAATATCAGAATTTACTAAGTCCTGATCTTGAACAACATGAGCTCTATCAGAGGTTGTTTGGATATCCTTTTTCTTCAAAATCAGACTAGTATCTTCATCAGATTTTGCCTCCAGATCCATGATTGGCATATATACCTTTACAGGTTCATCAATTTTTTCTTTGCCCTTGGATCTAGGATCAACTTCCACCTATGATTTGGAATTGTCCTTAAATGCCTCAATATCTCTCCTCTCTTTGATTACAATGCCTTTAGGCTTAGGTGGCTTCTTTTCCATGACTTGAGCTTTAGACTTTGACTTGACATTTTCTGCTTTAAGTCTGGCTTCTTCTTCCTTTAGACTTTCAATATCCATGCCTGGATTGTCCTTTAGGAATAGTCTTTTGGAAATCTCTTCATCAAGTTCCAGAGTTTGTTCACTAGAACTTATTATTTTACAAGTATCAGAACTTATTCTTCTCCCAGCATCAGAACTTGTTCTATGACTTGTAATTCCAGCTTTGCTTGATGAAAAACCTTTGCCTTGACCATGAACTCTACCCCTTTCAGAGTTTCCCTGGTCATCATTTCCATCATCCTTACCCTTTAGTGGTTGAATATATTTGCATTTGGACTTAATCACTTTCTCCCCCTTTTTGGCATCAGCAGGTAGAAGAAGAGAGACGAGCAATTCCACTGAGGATTGGATCTCATTGAGTTGAGTTTGCTGAGAACCTTGATTCTTTAGAATTTCATAAATCTGATCTTGTTGCTTCTCCTGAGTTTTTTCAATATACCCAATTCGGTCAATGGGTGGCTTAAAAAATCTGTTCTTTTCCAATTTTACATTCATATCTTGCTGGATCAGTGATTCTTGAATTTTGTTCACCTTGTCATGAGTGATTGAGTGTTGACCTTGAAGGTACCTGGTACCCAATGCAGTAACTCTCAGCTGTGCCTTGAAATCATCATTTATCAGCATTTCATCAGCTTTGGCCAGGTGCTCAGCAAGAATTTTTTCAGTAGGAACAAAATCAACTTTGTTCCACTCCTTAGTCCACTCCTTTTCTCTAGGAGTTTCATTCTAAGGTACTGGAGCATCCTCTCTAACAAACTTCTTGATTAGATCAGCTTCGCATAGAGCTTATTGAGGTGCATGTTCAGATGGGCCAGCTGCATTAGCATCTACATTTGTAGCAGCTTCACCAGTAATTACAGCATTGTTAGCATCAGAGCTTACAGAGCCTGCAGTATCAGCATCCTCTGATAGAATAACAGTATGTGAGGCTATAGAGGTTTCAACATCATCCTCTAAATTCTGATCTGCAACTAAGTTCTGATCAACATCCAAATTTTGATGCCCACCTAAAATCTGATCTTCATCATCTAGATTCAGAATTGGTGTTGTTGGAAAATTGGCATTGAAATCTGCATCCAAAATTGGTGTTGTTGGTGGAGTGAGTTGAGTTGGTGGAGCTTCCAAGTACAGAACCTCAGGAACAACCAAGTTATGTATGTCTATTTCAGCACTTGTACCTGGGTCTTCAGCATGTACTGGATCAATTATAGGAGACACAGGAGGTGTGGGCACTTGCTCTGGAATATCCTCTTGCTCTTGAATAGGAGACTTTTGAGCTTGAGTAAAGTCCGATTCAGCAGCGGAAAGTAATTCAATTACTATAGGTTCTGTTGGGATTAGAGATTCCCGACCCCTTTCCTTAGCTACTGTTTCCAGAACTTCTTCAGAGTGTGATGATTCACTTACATCCCTCCTGGCTCTTTGCTTTTTAAATCTCTTTGCTGAAGTAGAGACTTTGGGGGCTTCATCATCAGAATTTAACTTTCTAAGCCTTTTGAGGGGCCTAGAACTCCCAGTTTCAGTATCTTTTGAAGAAGAAATCTTCTCAGCTTCTACAACAACAGGTTCTGATATTGGAACATGTTCCTCATTATCTGACTCATCTCTTAGAACTATTCTCCTTCTCTTCTGCTGAGACTGAGGCACAGTCTGTGTCCTCTTGGGTTTTGAAGATGAAGGCTTCACTGATTGTGATGAAGGTTGTGATTGAGATGACTGTGTTGGTTTGTAATATGTCCTGATGGAGGGTTGAGTTGGTTGAGGTTGAGAATTTTGAGGTGTTTGTGTAGTTGTGGTAGGTGCGGATGGAGATTGGGTTGGTTTTGATGAGTTGGTGGGTTGGACATCAGGATAGACAGATGTATATGCTTGTGGATCAGCATTTACGAAGATCTGTTTTACTGACTGAGGAATCTGTAAGGGTCTCAGCACTTGTTTCTTATTGTCAACATTTAACAAATCATTAAAAGCCCTTTTTACAAGCTTAAAGGGTGGAATTAAATCACTGGCTAGTGGGGGCTCATCAGTACAACAAAAAGTATATATAAGCTGATAGAATCTAGCAAAGTATGCTACATTCATATCCTCTGTCATCCTATCCCCTATGAAACCTCACAGCACTTGTAAAATCGAAATGAGTTTGATGGATAAGGGCATACCCGATTTGCTGACTCATGATGGGAATAGCATCAAAGTTGGAGCATTTATTGGCGAATGCCTTGGTGATACAATCAAAGAAAAAGCTCCATTCCTTTCTGATATTTGATCTTTTCAGTTGACCTATCTTTCCCAAACTTTTCTCATAGCCCAGACTGGCCATAAGCTGCTGTAAAACAGGATCTTCCACTGTTGAGAATGTACAACCTTCAGGTAAGTGGAGAGCTTTACGAACTGCTCCTGGAGTAACCACATGCTCGACATCTCCTGATGTGAAAATTATGCTTGGTGAACCAGCAGCACCACCATTATCAAAAAGCCCAGTTCGCCAAAATGTCAGCACTTGTTTTCTTGAAATAGTTTGAGGTTGGGTCAAAGCATACCCAATCTCACTAATGGCTAATAAATCTTGCACAAAGTGCAGATCTGATGGAGCTTCAGCCTTGTTCAGGATTGCAGCATAGTTATTTGGTACAAACTTGGCTCCATCAACAATTAAATCCTTGGGCGCCATCAGAAATAAGTGAGAAATTAGTTTGCTTGAAATGTGTTTGATGAAATGTCTGTATAGAAAACCGTCAGAAAATGGGAGAGAATAAGAAAAAGAGAGAGAGTGAATAGAATAAATATGTGAATAAAATATTTGAAAATCTTTTATCTCTTTTACTTAGACAACCCACGTGACAGCAGTTGAGAAGTGGAACAGACCTTTACACCTGTCAGCCATGCAGCAGTTAAGGAAAAAGTTAATGGGCATGGTAAATAAATAATGATTACATTGCACGTTCAGTTTTTTTAAAAAAAATTGTTCCCATTAAACAAATGATTATTACTGCTTTATCTCACATAAACCGATATTCTGTAAAAATATGACCGTTCAAGTAATGACCAAAAATAAATCAAGTAAATAAATACTGCCACGCCAGCATCAGAACTTGATTATTATCAGAATTTAAAAGTCATCAGAATATGGCTCCTTTCGTACAGTCTGTGCTGGCTAATCTGCAACTACAATAGAGAGCGTGGTTGGCTTATGTGGTCCTTCATTAATTCTGTCAAGGTATTCTGGATCTGTATCTTCCAAAAACATAGACATCCTCACCTTTCATATGGGATACTCAGAAGGTTCCAGTATGGGAACCCTAATAGTCTCATATCGATTATGGATTTAAGTCTTTGGAGTTTCTTCAGTTTTGGTGGGCTTGGTTGGAGTTTATGTTTCTTCAGTCATGATTATTTTTGGATCTTTAATGTATGTATGTTAACAGATTGCTCTGATACCACTTGTTAGGCCACACACACTGTAGAAGGGGGTTGAATACAGTGTCTAGCACAATCAAATCAAATTTAAGAACTCAAGTAACAGAACACAGATTTTATTCAACACAATAAACTCTGTTACAAAGAACTGTTCTCTCTCAATGATGAACAAATATCACGAGAGCTTCTAGGGTTACAATGAATAATATTCTCGAATCAGATAACACATATAGTGTAAACCCTATGTTGTGTTTATATAGACACACAGTTACAAGATAATCTTCTAATTGATATCGAACATAAGTCTGTATCCTAAAATATATCAACTAGATATCTTTTCTTCCAAGTATTCTATTCTTCATAAAATTCTTCTTCATGCATATCTCTTCTTGTTTTAGTCTCGATCTTCTTTCCTTTCAATCAGCCGCCTTCCTTATCTGAAAGTCTCCTTAAGTCCTGATATTATCTCCTGATAAATATCTTCTGATAACTTAAGTTCTAACAACTTAAGTTCTGATATCTTAAGTCCTGACTTCAGTATAAGTACTGATTTCCAGTTAAGTCCTGATTTGTCCTGTTAGTTAAGATCTGAAAAACTAAACACAAATAATCATTAGACATGACATCACAAATATATCTAACAGGGTGTATTGTTTGTTAAGAAGAAAGACGACAATATGTGACTATGTATTGATTATCGTGAATTGAATAAGTTGACTATCAAGAACAAATATCCTCTACCACGGATCGATGATTTATTTGATTAGCTACAGGGAGCCGTATGATTTTCTAAGATATACTTGAGGTCGAGATACCACCAACTGAAGATCAAGTCCGAAGACATTCTCAAGGCTGTTTTTCATACTAGATGTGGACATAATGAATTCCTTGTTATGGCGTTCGGTTTAACTAATGCACCAGCAGCGTTTATGGATTTGATAAATAGGATATTCAAGAAGTACTTGGATGAATTTGTGATTGTATTTATTGATGACATCTTGATTTACTCGAAAACCGAAGAAGACTATGCCGAGCAATTTGAGGATGGCTTTGGAAATCTTAGGAAAAGACCAGCTTTACACGAAGTTTATCGAAATACAAATTCTGGTTAAAAGAAGTACAATTTATGGGCCATGTTATCAGCATTAAAGGAATTAAATTTGATCCAACAAAGATTGAAACCGTGTTGAATTGGGAGAGACCAAAGACACCGACAGAAGTTAGGAGTTTCTTGGGATTGGCAGGTTATTATAGAAGATTTGTTACGGATTTTGCGAAGATTGCTACGCCACTAACCAAGTTGACTTGAAAGAATGAAAAGTTCATATGGGATGATAAGTGTGAAAAAAGTTTTTAAGAGTTGAAAATCGATTGTTAACCGCGCCGGTACTTGTGCTACCAGATGAGCAAGGAGATTTTGTTATATACAGTGATGCTTCGTATCGAAGACTGAGATGTGTACTAATGCAGCACGGTAACGTAATTGCATATGCCTCTACACAACTGAAACCTCATGAACAGAAATATCCTACACATGATCTGGAACTAGCAGCAATCGTGTTCGCATTGAACTTTAGAGACATTATCTTTATGGTGAAAAGTGTGAAATTTACACGGATCATAAAAGTCTAAAGTATATCTTTACACAGAAGGAACTTAACATGAGACAACGAAGATGGCTAGAATTGATCAAGGATTATGATGTTACAATTAGCTATCATCCAGGAAAAGAAAAGTCATGGCAGATGCGCTAAGCCGGAAGGAAAGATTGAATATGTTGACTTCTTCAGAAGATTTGGTCAGAGAATTTGAGATATTAGAAATTAAAGTTTGTATTCCAATGAAATCCACTGAAATGAACTATTCAATGAAATTTCAGCCAGAACTGTTGGAAAAGATTTAAAGATGTCAAGAAGAAGTACTTGAGGATCTGGATACCGAATGTACCCGAATTAAAGGAATAAATCCTACGGGACACTCACAACTCAAGATATTCCATACATCCAGGAAGCACAAAGATGTATGGAGATTTGAAAGAAAACTTTTAGTGGCCAGACATGAAGAAAGAAATAGCAGAGTGGGTAAGTAAATGCTATACATGCCAAGGAGTCAAAGAAGAACATCAACATCCATGCGGATTACTATAACCACTAAATATTCCGGAATGGAAATGGGAACATCTAGCGATGGATTTTGTGGTAGGACTTCCAAGAACCAGAGCAAATCATGATGCAGTTTGGGTGATAATCGATAGACTAACGAAGTCAGCACATTTTCTTCCAATCAACGAAAGATTTTCACTCGACAAGTTAGTGCACTTATATCTCAAAGAAATTATAATGCGAAATGGAGTTCCAGTATCTATTGTATCTTATCGAGATCCACGTTTCAATTCAAGATTCTTGAGACAGTTAAAGGAATGACTTGGTACTAAGTTAAATATGAGTACCACTTATCATCCGCAAACGGAAGGACAAAGTGAAAGGACGATTCAAACAATTGAAGATATGTTATGTGTATGTGCAATTGATTTTGAAGGCAGTTGGGATGAGCATTTATCATTAGTGGAATTTTCTTACAACAACAGCTATCATGCCAGCATTGGAATGCCACCTTATGAAGCTTTATATGGAAGGAAATGCAGATCACCTGTGTATTGGAATGAGGTTGGTGAACGTAAAATTTTAGGTCCAGAATTGATTCAGCAGACTAAAGAAAAAGTAGAGCTTATCCAAAAGCGAGTCGAAGTAGCGCAAAATCGACAATGCAAATATGCAGATCAAACCAGGATGGATATGGATTACCAAGAAGGAGAGCATGTGTTACTGGAAAGTATCATCATGGAAATGATTAATCAGATTTGGCGACAAAGGTAAACTGAAGCCCCGATATGTTGGTATATTTGAAATCTTGAAGAAAGTCGGGAAAGTTGCGTACGAGTTAGCCTTCCCACCTCATATACAACATATTCATAACGTATTTCACGTGTCAATGCTTAAAAGATATAATCCTGATTCTAGACATGTAATAGAATATGAGCTGATAGAGATTCAAGCTAATTTGTCTTATGTAGAGCAACCAATAAGAATTCTAGATCGGCAGGAGAGTGTTGCGAAATAAGCCCGTACCTTTAGTACGAGTTTTGTGGAGAAATCCTATGGTTGAGGAGTCAACCTGGGAACTTGAGAGTGAAATGTTAGAAAAGTATCCCCAGTTATTTTCTTAGCGAGAATTTGAAGAGAGAATCCTATTAAGGGGGGAAGGATGTAGCGACTGGGAAATTACGCTTGTATTATATCTTAATAAAGATAAATGATGTATGTTATTATGTCATTTATGTGTAATTAGTCATAAAACCCTAACTGTTACGTGTTATGTATGTTCTGTAACGGCAGGGTATTTATCGGGTATTTTGTTTCGTGTTAAAAGCTTTCATATCAAAATTTATATGACCCGGACTCTGTTTTAATAGCTTATATTTCAAATAAAATAATTGGCCATATTTTTCCTAGAATGGCTTGTACCATCTCGTTATTCTAAAAATCTAGATATTTTATAAATTTTCTCGTTTCGTGAAAAATGACTTTTTGGGGCCCCATCGGGTGTTAAAACCCCGCAAAAATCACATTTTTATTTTTATAAAATTATGGGACTTTTAATTATACCATTTTTTTGTATTTTTGAATTATTCACACTTTTTAGGAATTTTTGGCATATATACAGTATATATTAAATGTATAAAAATTAGAAATTAGTACTCAAAATTTATAAAATTAGGGGCCAATTAATTTAAAAAATGTATAATTAGGGCCTTAATTCTAATTAGGAGTATTATTTTACTTACTATAAATAGCCTAATTTATATTTAATTATTTATAATTAATAATTAAAAATCATAAAATTCTCTGGAATTCGGGTCGGACTTTTGAATTCGGGTTACACAAACAAGCAGTGATTTTGATATGATTTCGGCACCAAATGAAGTCGTTCAAGTACTCAAATTAAAGGTTTTGATCTGTTCTTTCTGTTTCTGATATCAATTTCAAGTTTGAATTCATAAATCTTCAATTTCGAATTCTACGGTTCATGTCTGATATGGGTATTTTTTATTATGGGGTTATTGAATGATTTTGATGATTGATATAGCTTCTCTGTGATGTTTGCAATCGATTTATGCTTGTTAATTGAATGAACGATTCCTGGAAAGTAAAGTTCGATTATTAGGGTTTATGTTAATTTTGATTTATACGTTTTTGAGTTTGAATGATTTTTGGTTTCTGAGATGTTAGGGCTTTGATTGTAGATGTTATGAGCTTTGATTTAAGCTATAGAACGTGGAGTTTCATGTACAGATGAAGAAAATGTTAGTTGGCCGGAGTTTGGTTTGATTTCGTCGGAGATGGAGATTACGGGATGATTTTGGTTAGCTTTGGCCGGAGTTTGATTGATGTAGTTGATTAGAACTGAAACCCTGTGAAAAACACACCAAACGGTGTTGTTTGTGGCATGAAAACGGATTACCAAAATCCTGGCCGGTCGCCGGATTCTGGGAATTTTCCGGTCATGTTCTTCATGTCCCAGATTTGACCCGTTTGAGCCGCTTTTGATCCGTTTTATCAGGAATTTTATTTCTGACAAATGTTTCTGAAATATCTATTTTTATTTTATTTTTATAAATTATAAAAGTCAGATTTATTTATTTTATAAATTGATTAATTAATTATTTAATTATTGATTTATTTTATAAATAATTCTGGAATATTTTCTAAAATTCAAAATTAATGATTTCTTTAATTATTTATTATTTATTATTTATTAATTATTTATTATTTAAAAATGATTAATTATTTTGATAATTAATCAAATTATTTTTAATAATTCATAATAAATTCATTTTAATTCCAAAAATTATGAAAAATTCATTTTTAATTCTGATTTTTCCTAAATAATTATTTAAAAAAAATTTGAGGTTCCATAATTTTGAATAATTAAATATATTGAATAATAAATTTATTTATTCTTATTTATTGAACAGTAATTGAACCGTTTATCCAATTTAAACAAAATGAAAGCCCTTTGACTCGGAAAAATGATTTGTTTTCATTAAAAATAGTTTTAAATCATAAATTCTTTTAGAAGAGAGTCGACTTTCAATATTTATTTACTTATATGCCCTATTATATTTAGAGACGAGTCCATTAAATTTTGTAAATTAGGAAACGAGCCTGAGATTGTTTAGAAATGTGAATAGTGAGTCGATTCGATTCTAAAAATTATTTTAAACCTAGAATGACTATGTGACTTATGTGCTATATGAATTATGTGGTTAATCGAGTCCTAATTGTTAGTAATTATTATACGAGTCAATTATAAGCGTACGGGTTGACAATGTGAGCTACGTGAAGTCGGTTTGAGACGCGATTGAGATACGAGTTGACTAAATAAGTGTCTTTCTTTGATAGAGACGAAGCGAACAAGGAGAATTGGGACAGTGTTAGAGAACGGTGATATACTTGTGGTAAATCATGTGAAAGGCAAGTTTCTCCCCTATTCTAAATTCAGAATATTGAATTTCTTTCAGATTCTTATCGCTGTTACACACTGATAGTTGTGTTCAGAAACACTGTTACACAATTATTATTCATTTGTTCATATTTCATTTCGATTCCTGATTTCTCCTCATTCATTGAATCCTCTAATAATATTTCGATAAATTATATATATATATATATACATATCTTAATATATTCCGATGTTGGGGTACATCAAAGCATACCGATTGTTCCGGTTGCTCATCTATGGACTGGATGATGATAGTTAGGATCAGGTATACACTTGATCTTATGGACCGGGAATGAACCAGAT
Source organism: Apium graveolens (assembly GCF_009905375.1). NCBI lineage: Eukaryota > Viridiplantae > Streptophyta > Magnoliopsida > Apiales > Apiaceae > Apium > Apium graveolens. The sequence continues at coordinate 122,582,204 of NC_133652.1, forward strand.
CCTTATATTGGGTTGTGGAGCCTGGGTACGCGAATGGATCTATACATTGAGGTATGGATTTGCACTGTATTTTGCCTGATCAGTGGGATATAACTGTGAACTTGTGTCCAGTCTAGTTTATTGATACTCGCCGATAGTGGCCTGCGTTCTTTTCTTGCAAGGTTATATCTTTACAGATATAACCAGATTACCGGTTCATTTAGCTTTATCATAATACTGTTGTTATATTGTGGACTTGTTGAACAAAATTTTGGCTCACTCCCTTTGTTGTTATACACCTTGTTTGTTTTTAGTTAAGAAAGAGAATGAAACATATCCGAACTTGCGTGGTAAAAAAGCGTGTCAAGCAGCGGGATCCTTTAATACCAAGAGTGCTGATCGTAATCCAGGAAGAGAGTTTTGAGTTACCTGAGCATGTGTAGTGTAAATAAGTGTGGTGATTGAATAAAATGAATTTAGTTTAAAACTTTTTTAGAAAAAGGTTTATAATAAAGAGAGTTCCGTGAGATTTTAAATTTGGTTTGTAATAAAAGTTAGTATGTGTTCTTGTTTTCATACCTCGACCTGAAAAGATCCTGGATATATTAAAGGGGTTAGATATATGTTTGTATAATTGTTATACAGGTTTATATTAGTACTGTAGATTATCAGATAACCCCCAGATCTAGACCACGGATTTGGAGGGCGTTACATGTATTATAAGAGATGGAGCAAAGTTCAGGCGGTAACAGTATGATGAAAGTTTGGCGGTGACTGGATGGGGCGGGGTAGAGAGACATAGAGGCGGGGAGATGATTAAGACGTGGAGAGAGAGGGGGGAGAGGGAGAGAGAGAGATCTAGTGGTTACTGACACCAGGCCGGGCGGCTGGTGGATGGTGAAAGGATGTTCGGAGAGTTCATGGGATAGAGGTTGGGGTGAGCTTGATGAAAATAAAATTAATAGTTTGTTATGTGCATAGGATTAATTAAATATAAAATTGTGTGACTGAGATTAGATCTCAGTTTCCATATTACTGAGGGTTTTCATTTGAGAAAAATTATGTGTATTGTATCTTATTTATGGTTATATTCCATATTATACATGTTTACACACACAAGCAGGGGGTCTTTCGGGAAACAGTCTCTTTATAGGTTGCGTACATCATACCCTCCCCAGACCCTATTTTATGCGGGATATACGGGGTATGTATACCCAAAATTATAAAAAAAATAGCATGGAAAAAAGTTTAAATGAACTCTTTATAATTACAGTAAACCAAACCAAATGTACCTAATATATCCCGCAAAGAGCAGGGTCTAAGGAGGGTATGATGTACAGTTAGATATATTTGTGATGTCATGACTAATCTGATGTGTTTAGTTTCAAAACTTAATATCAGGACTCAGCTGGAAATCAAGATTTACTGAAGATAGGAAGATATCAGAACTTAAGGTATTAGAACTTGTGATATCAGAACTTAAGGAAGGATATGCTTCAGAAGTAAAGTGCGGCTGATTTCTAGGAGAGGATCTGGACTAAACAAAGGAAGATATGCTTTAGGAGTTGGACGACTAGAAGACTTGTAAAAAGATAATATATGATTGATATATTTTAGTAAGAGATATATTTATATCAATTAGAAGATATCTTGAAACTGTGTACTATATAAACACAGTTTAGGGTTTACACTATATTTGTTATCATTCACGAGAAGATTATTCATTGTAACCCTACCAGCTCTTAATGATATCTTACATCACTGAGAGAGTAGATTTAACCTACTGTAACAGAGTTTGATATATTGAATAAACTTGTTTTCTGTTACATACTTGTGTTTATAGTCGAATTAATTATAGATACTATATTCAACCCCCTTCTATAGTATCATTGAGGCCTAACAAGTGGTATCAGAGCCAATCTGTTAAGCTTACAAACAGTTAAAATCCAAACAAACAATCAATCATATCTGAACAAGCAAAAATACCAGACCCTCAAGAACCTGCAAAGGTTCAACCCATTTAAAACACCAGTAGATATGAAATCATTAGGGTTCCTTTCCTCAGGGTGTCTGAGTACCCTCTATGGAGTGTGAAGATGGCCATGTTTCTGGAAGCTACAGATCCAAAATATTTAGAAAGAATTAATGATGGTCCACACAAGCCCACAGAGCTTTCTGTTGTAGTTGGGAATGAGCCACATAGGATGATTCCCAAAGAAAAGAGAGAATACACCACTGAAGACATCTCTTCACTAAACAAGGATGCAAAAGTAAGATACTTGCTTCATAGTGCACTTGACAATGTCATGTTGATAAGTGGATTTTATATCCACTTGGAATGCTTTATTACAAGCTTAAATTGGTGTTTTGGACTCAAGTTGTTGGTATTTTGATGTGTTTTTGTGTTATTGCATTTCAGGTATCAGTTATATGAAGAAAAGAGCTTTTAAAGGAAATATGATGAAAAGTGATCAGAATTGGAAGCTAAGGCCATTTTCAAGTTGTAGAGAATCTCGTTAGCTTCGCGTGGGAAGTTGAATCGCCTAATTCTGACGAGTAGAACTCAAGTTATGGCCAAAACAAGATTCATCACAAATTTTTCTAGACAGGAGCTGAGCACCCGCCCAGGAGAGCTGAGCACCCGCCCAGGAGAGCTGAGCGGCCGCCCAAGGCGCGGCTGGTCGCTGATTTCTTTGAAGAAGCCTTTTTTGAGTGGAATTTAACGATTTTAAGGGTCCAGGTCCACTAGGGGCGTATATATACTTAAAAAAAGGGTTTTCATCATCCGGGAAGATTGGGATACCAAGGAGAAGATCTAGAAGCACAAAACAACTCTGAAAAAGAAGATCTTGTTTTCAACTTGTGATTCTTTGAATTAGTTGTAACTTTGGATGCTCGTTTTCGTTCTTGTTGAACCTTGATCTCGTTTGTTCGTACTTTGATTATTATTCAGTTTATTAAGACCTTGTTTTATACCATGCTTTTATTGGAACCCATGGTGACGATGAGTTCGATTATGAGCTAATCGTTATCATGGGGTTCTAGCGGATTTACTTATGGATTTCAATAGTTAATTATTTCGATATCTTGGTGTGTGGTGATTGATTGATATCCTAGTATTGGTTGTGCTTATTCGTCTTATGTGCGTAGCTAACATATAAGATAACGTGTTAATCTCTATTGAAGCGACAGTGAATATAGAGGTTTAGAACTTGCCATACTAGCATAGGTTCATGTATGTGTATGCATGATTCGTAGGTAACTCTAACCGTTTTACTTGCCCTATGTAATCATTATGGATAACTTATGCTTAAACCGATATGTTGTCAAATTCTATAGAGATATAGGGTCTCAATAAAATTGGTGCCTATTCAGCTTCTATCTCTTTTGTGGATGTCTGGTAGAATGGTACTCGTGCAATGAAAGTTGTCGTTTATCAGTTTCGTGTTATCTGATTAGTGTCATCACCATCACATGCTAAGGTTAAGAACAATAAGGCTATTGAATGAAGTAGTAATGAAGTTAGAATCCCATGTTTGTCATATATAGTAATTCAACCTCAATTCTCTTAGTTAATGTTATTTAGTATAATCTCTTAGTTTGATAAAAACCTAATTTGTTATTTGTCTTAGCATTGAGCGATAACCATACATTGTTGTATAGGTGCATAAATTGAACTTAACCTAAACCAGTCTCTGTGGGAACGAATCTGATTTATATCTTATACTACTTGCGAACGCGTATACTTGCGTGTATTTTAGCGTGTGTTTTCGCCCTAACAAGTTTTTGGCGCCGCTGTCGGGGACTCGGTGTTAATTTTTAGTTTATATGCTTGTCATCAGTGGTCGTTAAAGTTCACTGACTCAGATTCTTTTACTTTCACGGTTTATTTGTTTGTATTTCAGGTACTCATTACATTGGGAGATCCAGCAGTACGAACGAGAACCTTGATGGATTTTTCTCAACCCAAGATCAATGACATTCAATCTAGAATTGTTCGGCCAGCTATCACAGCTAATACCTTTGAGATCAAGCCTGGCATAATTCAACGGGTGCATAATTCAATCCAGTTTGGGGGTTCTCCAATGGAAGATCCAAATATGCACATTAGGGATTTTATTGAGATCTGCGACACCTTCAAGTTCAATGGTGTTTCTGAAGATGCTGTGAAGCTAAGACTGTTCCCATTCTCTCTAAGGGAAAAAGCTAAGAGCTGGTTACACTTTCTACCAGCTGGTTCGATTACTACTTGGGAAGATCTTGCTCAGAAGTTTCTTACTAAATTCTTCCCTATGGCAAAGACAGCTGCACTCAGGAATGCTATTACTCAATTTGCGCAGCAAACGGGAGAATCGCTATGTGAAGGTTGGGAGCGCTACAAGGAGATGCTTAGGAAGTGTCCTCATCATGGAATTCCTGATTGGATGATTATCACTTGTTTTTACAATGGGTTAGGAGCACAGTCCAGACCCATGCTCGATGCAGCAGCAGGTGGAGCATTATGGGAAAAGAGCTATGAGGAAGCTTATGATCTAATTGAACTGATGGCTGCTAATGAATATCAGTATCCAGCCCAGAGATTCCCACAGAGCAAGGTAGCAGGAGTTCTTGAGGTGGATACAACTACAGCTATCACTGCTCAACTAAAGGCGTTGTCTATGAAGATCGATTCTCTGGCTAACTATGGTGTTAAGCAGATAATTAGTGTTTGTGAGCTGTGTGCAGGTCCGCATGCGACGGAGCAATGCGCTATATCTAGTGACTCAGCTCAGTTTGTAAGCAACTTTCAGAGATCGCAGCAGCCAGTTCCTGCCACTTATTATCCTGACAACTGGAATCATCCTAACTTCAGCTGGAGCAATAATCAGAATGCGATGCAACAACCGTTTCAACAGTTTGGAAATAAGCTATTCAACCCTCCTGGTTTTCAGCAACAAATTGCACCAAAACAACAAGTCCAAATTCAACAACAAAATCATGATGCAGGTCTATCTTCGAATGAAAAATCTGAATTGGAGGATTGCAGTTTATGTGCAAAAACCAGGCTCTTATATGCCAAAGCCAGGCTATTTCTATCCAGAATCTGGAGAACCAATTAGGGCAAATTACTGACGCCTTATTGAATCGACCACCAGGAACGCTTCCTAGTGATACAGAAACAAATCCAGGCAAGAGGGAAGTTGAAGAACAGGTGAACGCCATCACCTTAAGGTCTGGAAAGGTCGCAAGCCCCCAAGTTCAGCAAGACGAAGAGCCTGAAAAATCTCAAGTTTCAGAAAATGTAGTTGTGGCTGAAGAAGGTGTGTAGAAGAAAGCAGAGGTGGAACCAAGGAAGACTACTGTGGAACACACTCCTCCTGAGGGTAATACAGGGGAGAAATAGATCTATCCTCCACCTCATTTTCCTAAGAGGTTGCAGAAGAAAAAGCTGGATAAGCAGTTTGAGAAGTTTTTGGAGGTGTTCAAGAAACTTCATATCAACATACCTTTCTCTGAAGCTCTTGAACAGATGCCTAGCTATGCGAGGTTTATGAAAGGTATTCTCTCTCGGAAAGTGAAGCTCGATGGCGTAGAGACCATTGCTCTAACGGAGGAATGCAGTGTTGTGCTGCAACAGAAGTTGCCTCCGAAGCTTAAAGATCCTGGAAGCTTCATTATTCCTTGCACCATCGGAAACTTGTAGTTCGACAAGTGTTTATGTGATTTAGTAGCTAGCATCAATCTAATGCCCTTATCTATCTTCAAGAAGCTTGGTCTTCCTGATCCGAAACCAACATACATGTCATTGCAACTAGCTGACCGTTCCATCGCTTATCCACGAGGTATAGTGGAGGATGTCTTGGTCAAGGTGGATAAACTCTTCTTCCCTGCTGACTTTGTAATTCTTGATTTCAAAGAAGATAAGAAGATTCCCATCATCTTGGGAAGACCATTCTTGGCTATAGGCTGAACTATGATCGATGTACAAAAATGAGAGCTTTCGATGAAGGTTCACGATCAAAAGGTCACTTTTAATGTGTTCAAGGAAATAAAGTTACCCACAGCTAAAGAGGAGTGCTTTAAAGTAGAGCAAATTCAGGTTTTGAATGCACCTCCTTGGAAGAGGAAGTTGGATTTGCCATTCGATTCTCTTGGGTAAGCAGAGCTAAAAATTACTCAGGAGTGTCTTGAGCCGTCTATTGAAGATGCTCCCACACTTGATCTCAACCCACTACCAGATCACTTGAGTTATTCATTCTTAGGTGCACCCCATGATAAGGGGTTGGGATATATTTTGGATGATATAGAGAGTGGCTGGCCGGATCTTCCAGTGCCTACAGAGGGTTCTTCTCATACGCCACAGACAGTTGATAGGTTTGGTCTTGGTGATGAATAGTACAGGCGAGTGACTAGGCATATGGAGGCCATGCACTACATTCACCATCGTTTTGCTGAAGATTTGACACACGCTTTCGGTACTTTTGTTCGAGACACTGGTGGCGAGGTTGATTGGCCACCTGATCCTCCACCCGACGAGGGTGACTCTCCAGCTAATTAGGTATGCCTGAAATCCTTATTATTACCTTCAATGAGCACATTGAAAATTTTAAGTTTGGGGGTGATAATGTAAGGATTAGTAGTGTGTGTCCATATAGATTCATATAAATTCATATTGCATGTTTAGTTGTAGTTCATTCATATTTTTGCATGATTGTTCATTTAGGACATATTTGTTTATTTTTATCTGATTTCATATAGTTGTATTTACATGCATATTTAGCATGATCCCTTAAGATGAACTATGGTATTTGATAAGTTGATGTTGATTTGAGTGTGGTGATGATGAATAGAGGGATGTTTGAGTCCTAATGAATTGATTTGCAGGCTAGAAACACTTGTAATTTCACTAGGTCTTAGAGTATGCTTAAGGGCTAGATTGTTGTCATGGTTTGATGGTTTTCAAGGTTAATCTATTGCTTATGCTTAGAATGCATGATAGGCTCTTAATGATAAAAGACATGTATAGATAAAAATTAGAGTTAAAAATTGGAATTCATTGCTAGTTATGGCTAGGCGTCAAATGACTAGTAGCCGGCTCGTATTGTATGCGAGTAGTCTAGGGTTGAATGAGATGGAGCGAAACGCACTCATTCAGAAATTGTTGAAAAAAAGAAAAAAAAAGAAAGAAAAAAGTATGTATTTATGCATAATTGATCAAGAGTGAGCTCTTTAATACTCGAGTTATTAAGTTTTAGGGGGCTTTCATGCCTAGTGACCTAAGGCTTTTATAGTCTGGGATCCGCTAGCCTAACGCTCGCTACATGGGTATTATTGTATAAGTCTTTTGGGACCTCATTCATTGCACGATCAAATAAGCATCTTTGTTATGTGTTCAATAATAGTGGGAATCCTTGTATAACTCTAGAAGAAAGGAGGTGTTGTGAGTCATAATGCGTTTATTGTCTATTCTGTTTACAAACTTTTGATTGTCTATTCAGAAATTGTTGAAAAAAAGAAAAAAAAGAAAGAAAAAAGTATGTGTTTATGCATAATTGATCAAGAGTGAGCTCTTTAATACTCGAGTTATTAAGTTCTAAGGGACTTTGTGCCTAGTGACCTAAGGCTTTTATAGTCTGGGATCCGCTAACCTAACGCTCGCTACATGGGTATTATTGTATAAGTCTTTTGGGACCTCATTCATTGCACGATCAAATAAGTATCTTTGTTATGTGTTCAATAATAGTAGGAATCATTGTATAACTCTAGTAGAAAGGAGGTATTGTGAGTCATAATGTTTATTGTCTATTCTGTTTATAAACTTTTGATTTTTTCAATGATAGATAAGTTATGGTTATTGATCTAGTATCGAGAGTATATCTGTTAAGCATCCACACACGCACGTTTCTGGTTTGTGAGTTAGTTTGTGGGATTTATTCGAACTATGTTTCAATTTATTGCATTCTTGGAGGCATTGGCTTATTCATTTGGTTATGGTTATTCTAAGGGGATCGATTGCGTTATCATTTAGTTTCATTCACGTAGTTGCATTCATGCATTAGGTATGTTTTGTATTTTTGAATTTGTTTATGCTTGAGGACAAGCATCGATTCAAGTTTGGGGGTGTGATAAGTGGATTTTATATCCACTTGGAATGCTTTATTACAAGCTTAAATTGGTGTTTTGGACTCAACTTGTTGGTATTTTGATGTGTTTTTGTGTTATTGCATTTCAGGTATCAGTTATATGAAGAAAAGAGTTTTTAAAGGAAATATAATGAAAAGTGATCATAATTGGAAGCCAAGGCCATTGTCAAGTTGTAGAGAATCTCGTTAGTTTCGCGTGGGCAGTTGAATAGCCTAATTCTGACGAATAGAACTCAAGTTATGGCCAAAACAAGATTCATCAGAAATTTTTCCAGAAAGGAGCTGAGCGCCCGCCCAGGAGAGCTGCGCGGCTGCCCAGGAAAGCTGAGCGGCTGCCCAGGACAGCTGAGCAGCTGCCCAGGAGAGCTGAGCACCCACCCAGAGAGCTGAGCGGCCGCCCAAGGTGCGGCTGGTCGCTGATTTCGTTGAAAAAGCCTTTTTTGAGTGGAATTTGACGATTTTAAGGGTCCAGGTCCACTAGGGGCATATATACACTTAAAAAAAGGGTTTTCATCATCCGGGAAGATTGTGATACCAATGAGAAGACCTAGAACACAGAACAACTCTGAAAAAGAAGATCTTATTTTCAACTTGTGATTCTTTGAATTAGTTATAACTTTGGATGCTCGTTTTCATTCTTGTTGAACCTAGATCTCGTTTGTTCGTACTTTGATTATTATTCAATTTATTAAGACCTTGTTTTATACCATGCTTTCATTGGAACCCATGGTGACGATGAGTTCAATTATGAGCTAATCGTTATCATGGGGTTCTAGCGGATTTACTTACGGATTTCGATAGTTAATTGTTTTGATATCTTGGTGTGTGGTGATTGATTGATATCCTAGTATTGGTTGTGCTTATTCGTCTTATGTGCGTAGCTAACATATAAGATAGCGTGTTAATCTCTATTGAAGCGACAGTGAATATAGAGGTTTAGAACTTGCAATGCTAGCATGGGTTCATGGATGTGTATGCATGATTCGTAGGTAACTCTAACCGTTTTACTTGCCCTATGTCATCATTATGGATAACTTATGCTTAAACCATTATGTTGTCAAATTCTATAGACATATAGGATCTCAATATAATTGGTGCCTATTCAGCTTCTATCTCTTTTGTGGATGTCTGGTAGAATGGTACTCGTGTAACGAAAGTTGGCATTTATCAGTTTCGTGTTATCTGATTAGTGTCATCACCATCACATGCTAAAGTTAAGAATAATAAGGCTATTGAATGAAGTAGTAATGAAGTTAGAATCCCATGTTTGTCATATATAGTAATTCAACCTCAATTGAAAGGCATATGTCATAGCCTACTCGTTTATTCGAGTATTTAACTCAACTCAAATAAGAATGTAATAAGTAAATAGTGGATCAATCATCAGAGAGATCTCACAATGTAACATCTGTCAAAGAATAAAGAAACATTGTTCATCTGCAGACTTGAAGATTCACTGGAAGAAGTTCAAGAATTTGATCATGCCTCAGTGATATAAATCAAGATCGTGGATTTAATCAAGTGACAGAGATCTCGTCAAGGTATCATTTATTACAAGGATTCAATCAGAATATCAAAGTCAAGACATGAAGAAACGTCACGGAAGTTAGTCACTCATGAACCAGACAGTACATCGAGTGTCAGCATTGAAGTGGTGGAATTGATTCATAAGTCTCAGTGACTTTCAGAAGATTGTCAGAAGAATGGATGCTGCTCAGCGTTAGTATTAATTCTCTATTAATTAATTAAGTCATATAATTTAATTAAGAAAATAAATTATATCTGCAAAGATTAATTTATTGATTAATTGAATTAAATTGATTAATTAATTTAGAATTAATATTAAGGATTTACAAGATTTTAATTGGTTTAAAATCTGCTTAAATTCAGCAAGACAATTCATTTGAACTAGTATGACAATCGGTATGACAATTGCTAGTCATACCGAAAGTCATGCCAATACATTTAATTGTCTTACTAGAATTTCTGTTTAGATTAAAATCTGTTATTAATTTAGCAAGACAATTTATTTGAACTAATATGACAATCGGTATGACAATCAATAGTCATACCGAAAGTCTTGCTAGCTCATTTTAATTCTCTTGCTAGTTGTAAATTTTGTCATACCGAAAGTCTTGCTGGCCAAAGAAGATTGTCATGCCAGTACATTTTTACATTCGGCTGTTTGATAAAAAGGAGCAGAAGTCTGTTATTTCATTATCAATCAAACAGAACACAAACTCAAGAACAAAAGAAAAAGGAGCAGAAAAATATTTCATCTCATCTGCAACTTCAAGATCAATTTCTAGATTGTAAAGTTAAATCCAATCAACTAGAAATACTTATCTTGTTCTTGTGTATCAATCTAGCGGATTAAAATCCCTAGAACTTAATCTCAAATCGCATTTAGCATTTGATCTTTTAATTACAAAAATAGAAAAAGTTCATGTCGAATTTATTCTAGATTTGTAATAATTGATTTGAGATTAATCCCTTGTAACCGATACCGTAGTTGTAACACCTTTCAAGTTTAATAAAAGTTTTATTTAACTTGAATTTTGTTTCATAATTTTATTCCGCATTTTATTCGATTAAACGGTATTGTTTGCATTCAACCCCCCCCTTCTACAAACAAATTGGGACCTAACAATTGGTATCAGAGCCTTCTGATTAACGTACAAATCTAGATCCTAGACTTTTGTGTTTCTTTCACTTCTTGAATTTTTTATTCACTCAAAAAATTCATAATGACTACACAAAAAGTTGGAACCGTTAAAATTCCACTTTTCGATAAAGAAAATTATGTTATGTGGAAGAAGAAGATGCTACTGTTTTTACAGGTTGCTAATCCCAAATATTTGCAAGTGTTGAAGAAGGGTCCAAAAATTCCTGTGGTTATGGAACCAGAGGTAATAGAAAATGATGTGGTGATCACCAAAGCGAGAACTTATGTGAAGGATCCTGAGGACTTCTCTCCTGCTGAAATAGAAGAAGCTTCCCTGGATGCTAGCCTTCAATTAATCTTAGTAGATTCCCTTAACCCCCTGATGAATAGACATGTGATGAATTGTAAAGATTCCAAACATATCTGGGAAACTATTGAGATTATTAATGAAGGCACAGAGGAAGTTAGGGAGAACAAACTAGAAATCCTAACCTCTGAGTATGAATACTTTAAATCCAATCCAGGAGAAGGAATCACTGAAGTGTTTGAGAGGTACAATGCATTGATCAACAACCTGAACATTAATGGTAAATACTATTCCATCAGGGAGGTCAACAAAAAGTTCCTTTTAACACTACCAACTTATCTCGAACATAGAATCACTGCCATGAGAGAAGCAAGAGATCTGAGTGAGATTTCTTTGGAAAGGCTCTATGGTGTGTTAAAGACTTATGAGTTGGAGCAGATTCAGCAGAAGGAAGTTTATGGGAAAGGAAGAGTGGTCAGCACGTCTACTGCTCTAGTAGCTGATGAACAACAACAACAACCACAATATCAACAACAATCTCAACAGTCAGAAAGAATGGTATAGTCTTCCAAGGTTGAAGATAATGTGATAGTAGCAGAATTTGATTCTCCTACTACAAATCAATCAGGAGATGATTATTATTCCTTGGAAGAACTGGAGCAATTGGAGGATGAGTCAATGGCCCTGATTGTCAAGAGATTCTCAAATGTCAGATTCAAAAGGAATCCCAACTTCAAGTACAAGTCCAACTACAACAGATTCCTGAAAGGTGGATCTTCATCCTCTAACACCAGCAGTGGTGGGTATAAAACATGGATGGTTGATCGAAGCACCATTCGATGCTTCAACTGTAATGAGTTGGGACACTTTGCCACAGAATGCAGGAAGCCAAAACAAGCTAGGAAGAACTCTTACGATTCTAATCAGAAGAGTAAATCTGAAAGGGCGTACCTGGCAAAGGGAAGAAGCTGGGATGATACTGACAGTGAAGATGAAGAAGTTGGGAATCTTGCTCTCATGGCTAGTAATGCAAGCACCTCATCGTCAAGAAAAGAGGGCATTAAACAGGTACAACCGGTAGTGTGGATTCTTGACAGCGGATCGTCAAGACATATGACCGGAGATAGAGCCCTGCTATCAAATGTGGTTGAGAAAGCTGGCCCAGTGGTTACCTTTGGAGATAACAGCAAAGGTTTAACGGAGGGATATGGCTGTTTGCTAGCTGGAAATGTTATCATTGAAAATGTATATGTTGTGCAAGGACTTGAACACAATCTGCTTAGCATTAGTCAGTTCTGTGACAACGGCTATAATGTTTTATTCGACAAGCTGAAGTGTCAGATTCTGCACAAGAAAAGTGAAAAACCCTCCTTAATGGGAATCCGGAAAGGAAATCTGTTCATAGCTGACATGAACTCTGGAAGCAATCTTGAAGTCAATTGTTTCTATGCAAAGGCATCGTCATATGAGAGTTGGCTATGGCACAAGAGACTTTCTCATCTCAATTTCAAAACAATGAATTCTCTTGTCAAAAGAGAATTGGTAAGAGGTCTGCCTCAGCTGGAATTCTCTCCAGAAGGACTATGTGAGGCTTGCCAGAAAGGAAAGTCAAAGAAAGCAAGTCACAAAGGCACTGACACATCTTCCATAACTGGTGTTCTGCAATTATTGCACATGGATTTATTTGGTCCAGTTAATATCCTTTCTATGTCAAAGAAGTGTTACTGTCTTGTGATAGTTGATGACTATTCCAAGTATACGTGGGTTTTATTTCTTCACTCTAAGGATGAAACACCACAAGTTGTGATTGATCATATCAAGATGATTGAGTTAGATTCTAACGTCCCTGTTAGAGCAATAAGGTCAGATAATGGGACAGAATTCAAGAATGCACTTCTCAATGGATTCTGTACAGACAAAGGGATTACCAGACAATTTTCAGCTCCTAGAACCCCTCATCAAAATGGAGTGGTAGAAAGGAAGAATCGTACATTGATTGAAGCTGCAAGAACGATGTTAAGTGAATCAGGTCTTCCAATGTACTTTTGGGCTGAAGCTGTCAATACTGCATGTTATACTCAGAATCGAACTCTAATCAACAAAGACTTCATGAAAACTCCTTATGAGATTTTGAATGAACAGAAACCTTCTATCAAATACTTTCATGTATTTGGTGCCAGATGCTTCGTGCTCAAGGATGGAGATGATCGTCGTGGTAAGTTCGAGGCAAAGGCATATGAGGGTATTTTTGTTGGATATGGAAGAAGATCATATAGAGTGTATATCATTGATCAACACAAAGTAACTAAAAGTGTCAATGTTACATTTGATGACACTAAACTCCCTAGTATCCAAACTGAAGATCCTTCTGAGAAACTGAAGTTTGATGATATGTCAGATTCAGAATCAGAACATGGTCAAGAACCTGAGGTTGTTGCTGGTGAAGAACCTGTTAATCCTGATGATACTCAAGGTAATAGTGATGGAAACTTTGGCAACAATGGAGATACCACTGCTACTGACGGAGAATCTTCAAGTTAACATGGCAACAACTCAGGGGGAGATGCTGAAGGATCATCTAGTAGGACACAACATCACAATGAATTTCAAGGCGAATCATCAAGATCAAATCTTCCAAGACAGACTGTCTGGAATAAAGCTCACCCTTTTGAGTTGATTATTGGTGATCCAGATGTTGGAGTCAGAACTAGACGTGCTACTCAAAATGAGTGTCTGTTCTCAGGATTTCTTTCTGAGATGGAACCTAAGAAAATTGAAGAAGCACTGACTGATCCAGATTGGGTGATTGCTATGCAAGATGAACTCAATCAGTTTGAAAGTCAACAAGTCTGGAAACTGGTACCTAGGCCTGTACACAAGAAAGCTGTTGGTACTAGGTGGGTATTCAGGAATAAACTAGATGAAGATGGTGTGGTTACAAGAAACAAGGCAAGACTGGTAGCTAAAGGGTATTCTCAAGCTGAAGGCATTGATTATGATGAAACCTATGCTCCAGTGGCTAGACTTGAGGCCATCAGGATATTTCTGGCATTCGCAGCATTTTCAAACTTTAAAGTTTATCAAATGGATGTCAAAAGCGCCTTTCTGAATGGAAAGCTGGATGAAGAGGTATATGTAGAGCAACCTCCTGGTTTTGAAGATCCAGATCATTTGGATTTTGTCTTCTTTCTTTTCAAGGCTATCTATGGGCTAAAACAGTCTCCAAGAAAATGGTATGACACTCTCTCTGAATTTCTTATTGAAAATAGCTTTATTAGAGGTGTCATAGACAAAACTCTCTTTTCTAAAACACATAAGAAGGATACTATATTAGTCCAAGTCTATGTGGATGATATAATATTTGGGTCTACTAATGATAATCTCTGTAAGAGATTTGCTAAGTTAATGCACAGCAAGTTTGAAATGAGCATGATGGGAGAGCTGAAGTTCTTCCTTGGATTACAAGTAAATCAAAGGTTAGATGGAACATTTATTTTTCAATCCAAGTATCTCAAGGAACTCCTCAAAAAGTACAATCTAGAGGATTCTGCATCAGCAAGGACTCCATCAACTACAGCTGTCAAGCTTGGACCATGTGAAAACTCCATTAAGGTAGATGTCACAAGCTACAGAGGTATGATTGGCTCGTTACTCTATCTTACTGCAAGTAGACCAGATATTATGTATGCTACATGTTTATGTGCAAGGTTCCAAGCGGATCCTAGAGATATTCATCTCGTTGCTGTTAAACGAATCTTAAGATATCTTAAGGGAACACCAAATCTAGGTATTTGGTACCCTAAAGAATCTGGTTTTAACCTTGTCGGATATACAGATTCAGATTATGCAGGAAGTGTTGTTGATAGGAAAAGCACCTAAGGGAGTTGTCAATTCCTAGGTAGCAGGCTAGTCTCATGGTACAGCAAGAAACAGCAAACAGTTTCCAACTCAACGGCCGAGGCTGAATATATTGCTGCTGGAAGCTGCTGTGCTCAGATCTTGTGGATTAGGAACCAACTACGAGACTATGGCTCTGTATTGAACAAGATTCCTATTTTATGTGACAATACAAGTGTAATAGCCATCACCAACAACCCTGTGCAGCACTCGAGGACAAAGCACATTGACATCAGGTATCATTTTATTAGAGAGCACGTCATGAATGGTACTGTTGAACTATTTTTTGTTCCAACAGAAGAACAAATAGCAGATATTTTCACTAAACCACTTGACGAATCCACATTTACCAGATTAGTTGGTAAATTGGGCATGTTGAATAGTTTTAGTGATTAATTTAGTTAATATCTGTGATCTGTTCTTGAATAAATTTACAAATGAATTTTTCATAAATGAAAAAAAAAAATTCATTTGCAAATTTATTTTATCATTTTATCATATTTCTTGCTTATTTCTATGTAATATATATTATCTTATCTATTTTTATTTTCCCTACTTATTAATTTAAAATATCTCAGAATATTTTATTTCCTCTAAAAATATTTTACTATGAATTTTATTTGCTAAAATTCAATAGAAATCTATTTTTAGAATAAAAATAATAAATTCTGATATATTGTCTTTGTTTCTGTAAATATTATAAGTCTGTATTTCAGTTTTACTATTTTGAAAATATTTTCTGATATTTTTACTAAGTTATATAAGTCTTTATAAATTTATATATGTGTGTGTTTCTGTGTTTAAAGCTGATATGACAATCGGCAAGACAATTGAAATTGTCTTGCTGAAAGTCATTTCAGTTTAAATTTTGTTTATTATATTATTCAGTACAGTTTTATACTGGCAAGACAATCGGTATGACTATCAATTGTCTTGCCAGTTATAAACCATATATATAATTTTTTTTTTCTTTTTATTATTACTGGTATGACAATCGGTATGACTATCAGATTGTCATACCAGTTATAATTTTAGTATTTATTCTATTTTTTCTTTTCCTTCTTTTGCCTGGTATGACAATCGGTATGACAATCCCGGATTGTCATACCAGCTGTTATATAAAGGCGTGTGTTTGTTTTTTTTTAAAACCATTTCAACAGTTCATTTTTTTTGGGTCGAACAGTTTTCTCTCTTCTCTCTCTTCGAACTAAAACCAACGAATTGCTTCTTTCCTTGCTCGAGTTTTTACTCAGCAAACTGAATCTTCACTCCTGTGATATATACTTACATATATATACATACAGGAGTGCTGTCAAAATTTTCAAATTTTTTTATATCAGTTTGCCCCTTCAAATTCAATTTGAGTTTGTTGATTTTGAACTTTTTATTTTTATTTCAATTTCTGATTTGTGTCTTTTGGTTTGTCAAAACTGCGTTTGTGAGTTAAGAATTTTAACGAGATACATTTCTGTCTAAATTTTTTGATTATAATTAATTTAATTCAAATTATTAAATTAATTTAATTAATTCGAATTTTCTTAATATTATTCTTAAAATTCTGAAAAGCGTGTGTCTTATTATTATTTTAAATGGCTCTCAATTTCCAAATTGTCGCGCATAATCAGGTTGGTTATTTTAATCCGGAAAAATGTGATGTTGAAAAATTTAAGCCATGGATTAGATTTTTAAATGACCATTCGATTGTTAGCTCTGCTATTAAATCAAATGTGATTTTAAACGTCGATCTACTTAGACTGATTTGCACAACCTCTACTGTGGCCGATGATTCAAAATCTTTTTCATTCACCGTCGTAAACACACAGTATGTAGTTGATGAAATAGTCGTCAATTGTGCGTTAAATTTTCCACTAGACAATTTCTGTAATTTACCCTCTGAAAATGATATCACAAATTTTTTCAATGCTATTCACTATCAGGGGGTGATCAATTTAACCAAACTTTCTAAATCAAATTTGGTGTCTGAATGGGATATTTTCTACGATACACTTTCCAAAGTGTTTGCCAACTGCACAAAATCCAATTTTCATAACATCACTTCCACTCTGCAGTATATTGGTCTGGCGGTTGTTTTCAATCAAAGGATCAATTTTGGCAAACTACTTTTTCCCATTCTCTTGAGACGTCTAACTTCTGCTTTACGTGATCATTCTACAAATCGTAGGGTATCATGTTACTATGCTCGTTTTCTCATGCTTATAGCAGATCATCTTCTCACACCTGAACACAAAGCCCTTTTTGCTAACTCTGCAGTAACCGAACCCCCTCCAGTTAGCAAAAAGATTTACACTCGCCAAGACACAACCTTCAAATTCATGCAAGTTCCAGTACTTGTATCTGTTTTCATGGCCACTTATATTCCTTTACCTATTTTCAATCTTCCCGGCCATGAACAGCAACCTCAACCTCCAGTGGTTCAAGCCACCCAGGCTCCTCCAACATCAGATGCTCTTCCATTACAGGTAGTAATTCCTCACTCTTACTCCCTTCCTACTTCTGTTGAAAGACCCCCAGTGGTTGATAGGGCTGACCATGAAGTTGTAGAACCACAGCTTCAATCCCAGGTCATAGAGCCAAACACAGAGTCACATTCTATCTCAACCTCTCCCCCTCTGTCTAAAATGTTACCCAGAAGATTACTAGGAAGTAGTACATTGTTAAATATGAGTGAACCCTCAGCTCTGCCTCCTCCTAAGAAAAGAAGAACATATTTTGAGGCATCTGAAAGCCCATCCTTGTCCTCCCAACAGGACATGGACTTTGAAATGGCCAATGAACAGTTACTAGAGGCATTCTCTCAACAGCATGCATCTATTGAAATTCGCCATAGGGTCATGGCATCTTGTACTGAGTCAAGCATAATTCCATTACTCACAATGGAACCATACACTTCCCCAGATCATACTTAGGACACACAGCGAGGAGTGCACGTAGAGTCGGTTACAGTGCCTGCCATAGTTACGGCAGAAGAGCAGTCACATGCTTCAGAGGGAAAATCTGACTCTCCGCCATCTTTAATAGAGTCATTTTCTCCCCTCCCAGATCCAACACCTCTGGCTCCCTTATGGGATTCTCCACTCGCAGATTTATCTGGAGAAAGTGGAGGGCAACTCGGTCAATCTATCCCTGAAGCAATTCAGACATCTATTCCAAAAGATTTGATAGTATTGACTGAGGATCGGGACTCGCGAATTCCCATTGCACCACCACTGACCTCTCTTGAAGAGGCTAGGGTGATTTTTAATGCAGGTACAGAAGAACAGCAACAGGAAGACTCCTCACGAGCAATTATATTGAGAGAAACACATACACGTGAGGTGAGTGAACCAAACACGAGTGAAATTCAGGTGAGAGCACACACATACACTGATACTGTAAACCTGTTAGCTCAGATTGCTGCCCTAAAAGAAGAACTTGCTAAAAGCCAAGTTGAAGCTCAAGCATTCAAAGCACAAGTGGTTGAACGGTCTTCTTCTTCCACCTCTGTCAACAATCAGCTTGCAATCATAAGGAATGACATCTCAGATCTAAAGACCACTGTAATACCAAAGCTCAATTCTATTCAGGACACTCCAACTTTATCAGCTGATGACATATCCAACTTCTGCTCTCTACACACAAGAATGACTTCTCTTGAAGACCTCGTTGAGATGAATCATTCACTGGACTCCTCAAGATTTCTAAAGATAGAGACGGGCATGGAACATCTCAATGAAGGGATGAAGCACCTATATTTCATGATCAAGAATTCTCATTGCCCTAATGAAGAACAAAGAACTTATTTTGAAGGACCGTCTGGTGGAGGATCAGGCTCTGGAGGTGATGGAGGTTCCAAAGGAAAGTCAGTAGAGGATCCCTCAACTAAGGGGGAGAAGAAAGGAAGTAGTGCCAAAGGGAAAGAAAAAGATACCTCTGCTGGAAACAAAGGAAAGGCTGATGATGTCTACTACAGTGGAGAACAGGATGACTTTGATATTTTTGACATTCCCACTGAACCAGTTCAGGAAGATAAAGATGGGTTATTTGAAGCTGAAGAGGAAAGTGATTTTGGAGAATGGGAAGAAGAAGCTCAAGTGGATCCTATGTTTGAGAAAGAATTTCAGAAGGAGCAGTCAGAAATGAAAAGAAAAGAAGTTGAACTCAAGAAGGTCTCTCAGATCATTGACATGAGAAAAGACATTCAAAGAACAGAAACTCTTCAAAAGCAACGTCTTCATGACATTAAGGCTCAAGAAAGGAGAAGAGATGTCAGACTAAAGATTGGTGAAAAATGGGATGAAGCTAGGAGAGTACTTGATATGACTCAGCTGAGCACTAACAATGATAGGCAGTTCTTACATCTTCTTGACAAGCTGGAAATCTCAAATCCTAACAATGACATGTACATGAATGCTATCAAGACTGAAGTCTCAAGGATCACAGCTGCTTTTGATAGATCCCTAAATGAGATGAGCATTTTTGTATATTGTCAGAGTGAAGGATCTTTCAAGGTGTCACTTCATCTATTTGAGAATCGTTCTTTGTCAGAGATTTGGGTTCTTTTAAACAAAGTCAAAAGAAGCTCAGAATTGAATGAAGTTCTTCGAGAAAGGCTTAAAGAGTTTGCCAGCAGGGCTAGTCCTCAAGTGGTCAACAATCCTCATCAGGTGAGATTCTTTAAGTCTGATTGTCTTCAAATCTGTCAGCTAGATGTACAATCTCTTAAAGACTACTCAGCTAAGCATCTGGTCTGGATGGAACATCATTTGAGAACTGCTGGATATTCATCCATGTTGAAGACTCAAGCTGCTGACTTGATTCAAGCTTATTGTGAAAAGAATGTTAAAAGGTACAATCAACTCAAGAATAAGCTGAAGTCAGTTGGAGTTCAACCAGTCAGACCAGCAAGCTTCACTTCAGAAAAGGATCGTGTCTTTGACAAGGAATTGCTTCAAGATTTAGAAGAAGGTGAAGTCAGAAGAGAAGACAACTGAAGTCAATTAGCTCAAAACTCAATGTAATATGATTAGAGCTTTATGAATCAAGATAGTCTAATGTAGTTATATGTTCAGGCTAGAGGAACATCTATCTTGTATTCACTTGTAAATTTCATTTGGAATCTGGAAAATGTTAAATATAATCCAGAACTTTTCTGCTATTTACTTTACATTACTGTTTATATCTTTTTCTTATTTGTTAGTTGAGTTATCCTCTAGGTATTTGTTGTTATTGTCTAACAAGCAAATAGGGGGAGATTGAAAGGCATATGTCATAGCCTACTCGTTTATTCGAGTATTTAACTCAACTCAAATAAGAATGTAATAAGTAAATAGTGGATCAATCATCAGAGAGATCTCACAATGTAACATCTGTCAAAGAATAAAGAAACATTGTTCATCTGCAGACTTGAAGATTCACTGGAAGAAGTTCAAGAATTTGATCATGCCTCAGTGATATAAATCAAGATCGTGGATTTAATCAAGTGACAGAGATCTCGTCAAGGTATCATTTATTACAAGGATTCAATCAGAATATCAAAGTCAAGACATGAAGAAACGTCACGGAAGTTAGTCACTCATGAACCAGACAGTACATCGAGTGTCAGCATTGAAGTGGCGGAATTGATTCATAAGTCTCAGTGACTTTCAGAAGATTGTCAGAAGAATGGATGCTGCTCAGTGTTAGTATTAATTCTCTATTAATTAATTAAGTCATATAATTTAATTAAGAAAATAAATTATATCTGCAAAGATTAATTTATTGATTAATTGAATTAAATTGATTAATTAATTTAGAATTAATATTAAGGATTTACAAGATTTTAATTGGTTTAAAATCTGCTTAAATTCAGCAAGACAATTCATTTGAACTAGTATGACAATCGGTATGACAATTGCTAGTCATACCGAAAGTCATGCCAATACATTTAATTGTCTTATTAGAATTTCTGTTTAGATTAAAATCTGTTATTAATTCAGCAAGACAATTTATTTGAACTAATATGACAATCGGTATGACAATCAATAGTCATACCGAAAGTCTTGCTAGCTCATTTTAATTATCTTGCTAGTTGTAAATTTTGTCATACCGAAAGTCTTGCTGGCCAAAGAAGATTGTCATGCCAGTATATTTTTACATTCGGCTGTTTGATAAAAAGGAGCAGAAGTCTGTTATTTCATTATCAATTAAACAAAACACAAACTCAAGAACAAAAGAAAAAGGAGCAGAAAAATATTTCATCTCATCTGCAACTTCAAGATCAATTTCTAGATTGTAAAGTTAAATCCAATCAACTAGAAATACTTATCTTGTTCTTGTGTATCAATCTAGCGGATTAAAATCCCTAGAACTTAATCTCAAATCGCATTTAGCATTTGATCTTTTAATTACAAAAATAGAAAAAGTTCATGTCGAATTTATTCTAGATTTGTAATAATTGATTTGAGATTAATCCCTTGTAACCGATACTGTAGTTGTAACACCTTTCAAGTTTAATAAAAGTTTTATTTAACTTGAATTTTGTTTCACAATTTTATTCCGCATTTTATTCGATTAAACGGTATTGTTTGCATTCAACCCCCCCTTCTACAAACAAATTGGGACCTAACATCAATTCTCTTAGTTAATGTTATTTAGTATAATCTCTTAGTTAAATAAAAACCCAATTTGTTATTTGTCTTCGCATTGAGCGATAACCATACATTGTTGCATAGGTGCATAAATTGAACTTAACCTAAACCAGTCTCTGTAAGAACGAATCTGATTTATATCTTATACTACTTGCGAACGCGTATACTTGCATGTATTTTAGCGCGTGTTTTCGCCCTAACACATGTCAAACAGGGTGATTGGATGCAAGACTGCAAAAGAAATCTGGGATGCATTGGAAGTGAGATGTCAAGGAACCAATGCCATCAAAAAGAATAGGAAGACAATATTCACACAGGAGTATGAGCACTTTGACTCAAAATCTGATGAGTCACTAACTGATACATATGACAGATTGACAAAGCTGTTGAATGATCTGTCACTAGTGGATACGGAATATGATACATAAGATTCAAATCTGAAATTCCTACTAGCTCATCCTGAAAAGTGGGATTTGAAAGCTACTACAATAAGAGACAACTATGAACTTGCTGATATGTCTCTTGATGAAATCTATGGGATGCTCAAGACTCATGAACTTGAGATGGAGCAAAGAAAGAAGAGGCATGGAGGGAAGTCTAAGACAGTTGCTTTAAAGGCTGAAGAAAAGCCAATTGTCTCTAGGAAGGCAAAAGGAAAGGCTCTCATCATACAGTATGATTCAGAGTCATCAGATTCTGATGATGATGATTCAGAACCTGAAAATTTATCTGAAGTGGATGTTGATGCAGAAATGATACAACTGTGTGCTCTTGTGGTGAAAGGTATCACAAAGATAGCCTACAAGAAATTCAGAAAGGGTAAGAAGTTTTCCAGGAAAGGTGGAAGTTCTGATAAGAAAGGGTTCAGAAAGTCTGAAGGAAAAAGGAGGAAAGTCTGATATAGGAGACAACTCAAATGTCAAATGCTATAATTATGGTGAAAGAGGCCACATATCTCCTGATTGCAAGAAAGGAAAAGGTGATAAAGGCCAGGCACTTATCACAAAGAAGGAAAACTGGGCAAACACTTCAGAATCTGAAGAAGAGGTGAACTATGCCTTAATGGCAAATGCTGATAGCAGTTCTGATGCTGCTAAACTAGAGGTACCTCTATCAACTCTTGCTTTTGATACAGATGATATTACTGAGTTGAGATTATTTCTAAAAAACATTTATATTAGCTATAGAGATCAGACTTTAGAGAATGAAAGATTAAAATCTGAAAATCTAAAGTACAAAAACAGAAATAGCTATCTTGAAGAAGAGTTAGTCCACCAGAACACTATTCAGACAGAGAGAGATAATGCTATTTATCTTAAGAATGAATTGCTTAAACATAATGATTATCTAAAATGTGAATTTGAAAAAGAAAGAGAAATCATCAGGACTTGGACTAACTCAGGCAAAAACAACTCAGAATATTCTAAGTAGTGGAAACTGGAAAGAGGGGTTAGGTTATAAAGATGGAAAAAGTGAGAAAAGTACTTTGCCAATTAAGCCAAAGGTAAATCCTGTTAAATTTGTTGCAAAAACTGTTGTGTCTGATTCTGAAAAGGTGAAAGACTCTAAGACAGAAGTCAAAGAAAAGTCAACTTCTGACAAATTAAAACAGGATAAACCAGCTGTAGTAAACATAGGCTTAATGACAAAGAAGCAGCTTAAGTATAAGCTGAAAGAGATTAGAAATGTGAACAAGGTAAAGGAAGCTAGGAAAAATAGGAATGGAAAGGAAGGTGTGAATAAAAGTAATAACTATATGCATGTTCCTAATGCTCCTAGAAAGAAATACTATAATTATGGAAACTCTAACCATCTTGCTTCTTTTTGCAGGAAAAATAAAGATCTAAACTCTTTACCTTTTAAATCAGGAGTTAAGAGTCAGTCTGTTAGATTTAAACCACAAAATCCTTGTTTCCATTGTGGTAGTTTATGGCATTCTATTTATACTAGTAAGGAATATCATAGTTTGTACTATGATTATTATGAAATAAAACCTTCTTTAAAAAAGTTAGTGTAATTCAATCTAGTGTAAATTCTGATGCAAAGTCTGATATAAAGTCTGATAAAAAGCATGTTAGCATAAACTCTGAAACTAAATCCGCTGCAAATGCTAACAAAATTAATAAGGCCAAAGGATCCAAGCAAGTCTGGGTCCTTAAAACTAATCAATAGTGGTCTTTGTGATTACAGGGCAACAGGAAAAACATCCTGGTTCTGGACAGTGGATGTTCAGGACTTATGACTGGAAATAAAGCCCTGCTATCAGACTTTGTGGAGAAAGATGGTCCAGGAGTTTCTTATAAAGATGGCAACAAGGGAAAGACTCTGGGATATGGAAATATCAATCTTGGGAATATCATAATTGAATCAGTAGCTCTTGTCTCAGGACTTAAACACAATCTGCTAAGTATGAGTCAAATCTGTGACAGAGGTTATCATGTGGATTTCTTTGAAGAACACTGTGAAGTTGTAAGTAATTCTACAGGCAAAGTGGTTCTGAAAGGTTACAGACATGGTAACATATATGAAGCCAGACTTTCAACAAATTCTGATGGTTCTGCAATCTTTCTGTTAAGCAGAGCATCAATTGAAGAAAGCTGGAATTGGCACAAGAGACTCTCTCATTTAAATTTTAACAACATAAATGAGCTAGTAAAGAAAGATCTTGTGAGAGGACTACCAAAATCAATATTTGCTCCTGATGGTCTTTGTGACTCATGTCAAAAGGCAAAACAAAGAAAGCAAAACTGAATCCTCAATTCTTGAGCCTTATTACTTACTGCATGTTGATCTATTTGGTCCAGTCAATGTCATGTCTATTGCAAAGAAGAAATATGCTATGGTTATAGTGGATGAGTTCACAAGATACACTTGGGTGTATTTCTTGCACAAGAAGAATGAAACTGCATCTACTCTAACTGATCATGTCAGACAGCTGGATAAGTTAGTCAAAGACTCTGTTAAAATAATAAGAAGTGATAATGGCACTGAGTTCAAGAATTCAATCATGGAAGAGTTCTGTAAAGAGCGAGGAATAAAGCATGAATTTTTTGCACCTGGAACTCCACAGCAGAATGGAGTTGTAGAAAGAAAGAACATGACTTGTTAGTCCTTAACAATGCAACAAGAATTACAGAAGGGGGGTTGAATGGAATTCTTGAACCTTTTTCAAAAAGATATAAAATGTTCTATCTTAATAATAAACAAGTGTTTGATTTGCAAAGTGCGGAATAAGAAGTTAGTAAAATCAAAACACAAGTAATTAAAAACACAAGTCTTTAAAAACTTTTTGGTGGATTTGAATTTATCCACCAGAGATATATATTATATCAAGAGAACTCTGTGTAGGAAGATTAGCTCACAGCTGCTTACAAATATGAACAACTAAGTTTACAGAGAAATGCTAAGGATGCAGCATACAATTGTTTCTCTGAGATAATGTTCTTAGTCTTGTTCTTGTTGTTTTATTTTCTACTTCTTAGTTTATATATCACCAAGATTACAAAGTAATAAGACAAGATAATAAAACAAAACCTATCAAGTCTAATACTATGCTGCTTCATTACTCTATTCCAGCGTCTTTGAATATCTTCATAATAGCATGTAAATGGCAATGTTTCTTTGT
Source organism: Apium graveolens (assembly GCF_009905375.1). Classification (NCBI taxonomy): domain Eukaryota; kingdom Viridiplantae; phylum Streptophyta; class Magnoliopsida; order Apiales; family Apiaceae; genus Apium; species Apium graveolens. The sequence goes on from NC_133652.1 coordinate 122,607,426, forward strand.
TCTCTAAAACCCAGTTGAATAGGCTTCCACATTCCTTTTGCATACACTCGACGCATGTGACTTTATTGTCACTGTCAACAGATGTTTGAATTGATTATCCGTCGAGTACATGATCATTCGTCGGGTTATCTTGTTGATCATCCGTCGAGTGGCATTGTTGTTTATCCGTCGGGTAGCTATCTGGCACTTGACTTCATTTTATTTATGTAGAATTACAAGACATCATCTATGTACAATTAATCAACCTATTCTGCATATCTAACTAAAGTCAACATAACTTGAGTGCTACTACAGAATCTAAACAAGGTGTATGCAGAAATGTGCTACAGTCTCATTATTACACAAGCTACTCACTCGATGGATAATTTATCATCATCCGTCGGGACTATATTCCTTATCCGTCGAGTGCTACATTTTTCACTAAGTAAAATCTACTAAGGTGTTTTGTTAATGAAATCATCAAGTTCACAACATATCCACAACAATCTCCCCCAATTTATGTCTACTGGAATTGTAGCCATAAATTAAGAGAAACTTGATGATAATAAAACACCCTAAAAATACAACTTTAAAAGTAAGTAGATAAAACTGTAAAGTGCTTCAAATAACAAAATGCACAAAGATTAGCTCACAGTCATTTTCAAGGTGCTCCTCTAACCTGAGCAGATTAATCTAATTCCTTGAAGATCTGGATCTCTTTCCTAGCTTTCTGTTGTTTTCTTCTATCTGATTTTAGAGCTGCTATGGAATTCCAGTTCATCAGATTCTGAGAGACTTAGCTTTTCTTGCATTTCCAAAAGAGTCTCATTACTAGAGATGCTCAATTGGTCTTCTAATCTAAAAAATCTTCTAACTCCTTTGTCATCCATGAACTCCATCAGCCAGTAGGGCCTTAGATGTACTCTACTCCCTGTGTAAGGAATAGTTAGAGTCTTTGGGAGTGCATCTTTAGCTCTAATACTCCTCAGTTCTTCAATCTTCTTTAGAACAAGTCTTCTTGCAGTTAAATTGAATCCAAAGTTCTTCTTGAATGATGAATAAACCTTTATCAGCACAAATTGGCTTTCTTGAAGGATCCTGTGAAGTTGCTATTGAATCTCCTTTCCTCCCTTGTACTTGAAAACTAACCTTTCAGGTAGATTCATGTAGGCATCAATCCCTCTAACTTCTTCCAGTTCATCTAGATAGAGGTTTAGATTAAAGAATTCCTTGATGTCACATAAGTACATGTAATCTCCCTTGTTGACTTTGGATTGAGCTTTGGTTAGAGATTTGGATTTGAGAGGTGATAGCTTCACTTTCTTGACTGCTCTTGACTTTGTTCCCTTTAGCTTGTTAAGGATTGGCAAATTGAAGTCAGGAATTGGTAGACTTTCCCAGTCTATTGGTTCATCATTAGGCACAATAGGTTCACCATGAATGTTCCTGTAAGGATCCACCACCTTAATGTCTTTAAATTCCACTGAGGGTTTTGATGCTTGAGTTGTAGTTGGAATGGATTCCTTGAGAAACTAATCCTCCAATTCCTTACCAACAAAGTTCAATTTCCTTTTGGTTCTTTTGGCCAATTCCTTGTATTTGTGAGATTTCTTCTATTGTGGTTCAACTTGCTTCTTTGGATCTTGAGATTCAGTGATTTCAGACGGCTGAGCAGGAATTTGTTGTGTTGGTTTCACAACTTGTAGCTTGGCCAAGATAGCAGCTTGCTCTTTCTTTTGTTTAACCTTTTTAGCATCTAGAGTAGCTTGCTTCTTTTCTTGCTTCAATCCTGCCTTTTCTTCTCTCTTTGCTTCAGCAAATTGAGGATGTCCAACCACCACACAAATTTCTTTACCATTCCTGAAAACTTTAGCAACTCTCCTTTTCAAAGCTGGATCAGCTGGATCCTTGTGGAAGGCAATGGATCTTGACAACATTTTCTTCTCATCAGGCTGTGGTGTCTCATACACTATATCCAAAGGGTTCTTTAGTGATGATTTTGGATATTTCATCCTTGGCTTTAAAAGTACTTCAGCCTTTCGAGATTTGATGCAGGATGGTTGTCCACTTTCCAGATAGTTCATGCTTATTTCATTCACAGAGATTTGCCTGACTTGGGAGTGATGAATTGCTGACTTTTCTGGCTTCTTTGCTAGCCCAACTTCTTTTGAATATCCTCATCAATTTTCTCCCAGTTGATTGGATTCAACTGCTCCTTTTCAGCTGCTTTCAAAGTAGCTGCTGCTTCCTTGATCAGATCAAAATTGTCCTTAGCTGGTGGCTTTGAGATAGTAATTGTAGACACAATTACTTTGCTAACTTGAATGTTGAGCACTTTTTTCTCCCCCTCACTCCTAGAACTCTCTTTCTCCCCCTTTTTGTTATCATCAAGCTGAGTAGAGGAGGAGGTTTGTGCAACCACCAGTTTCTAAAGCAAGTCTATTTATTGAGCTTGGTGTAGATGAATTGCTGTAAGAGATGCTTCCATTGCTGTCATTCTTGTATCAAAGGCATCTATCTTTGTGGCAAGATCAGAATTTTTCCTGAGTTGTCTCTTAATGTCAAGTATTGTAGCTTCTGGAAGTTTAGAGTCCATCTTGTCAGAAATGGCCTTTTTCATCTCATCAATATCACCTTTTATAGTGTTGACATCTTGAGCATGTTGAAAACCTTGGATTTGTTGTAGTTACAAAGTAGCAAGATGTGCTTGAAGGAGCTTCTTGGTGCTGGCATTTGTGGTGGTTTGAAGAGTAGAATTTGTCTGATTTATGAGTTGAATCAAGGTTGTCTTGAAGTAGTGTTCATCACTGTTGTGTATATGTTGTGTACTTGATGATTTCATGAACAAAACACCTTGGTAGATTTTACTTAGTGAAAATGTAGCAGTCGACGGATAAGGATTATAGTCCCGACGGATAACTCATTTCAGTCCCTACGGATAATGATTTATTATCCATCGAGTGAGTATCTTATGTAACAATAAATCTGTAGCACATTTCTGCATATACATTATTTAGAATCTGTAGTAGTACCTAAGTCATGTTGACTTTAACTAGATATGCAGAATATGTTGATTAATTGTACATAGATGATGTCTTGTAATTCTGCATAAATGAAATGAAGTCAAGTGCCAGATTGCTTCCCGACGGATAACCAACAATAAATTCGACGGATGATCAACAACCCGACGGATGATCATTAACTCGACGGATGATCATGAACCCGACAGATAAAGAATTCAAATATCTGTTGACAGTGACAACACAGTCATATGCGTCGAGTGTATGCAAATGGAATGTGGTAGCTTATTCAGCTGGGTTTTCGAGAACAAAGAAGCATTGCCATTTCCATGCTATTATGAAGATATTGAAAGATGCTGGAATAGAGTAATGAAGTAGCATTGTATTAGACTTGATAGTTTTTGTTTTATTATCCTGTCTTATTACTTTGTAATCTTGGTGATATATAAACCAAGAAACAGCAAATAGAATAGTAACTAAGGAACTAAGCAACCAAGAGAGAAACATTTGTAAACTGCATTCTTGGAATTTCTCTCATTCTTAGTTGTTATCATTTTGTAAGCAGTTGTGAGCTTTTTGCACACAGAGTTCTCTCGATATATATTATATATCTCTGGTGGAATCATTCAAATCCACCATAAAGTTTTTAAAAACTCTTGTTTATAATTACTTGTGTTTTGATTTATTTCAAGTAACTATTCCGCATTCTGCTAATCAATTTACACTTATATATATATATTTGAGTTAGAACATTTTTATCCAAGAAAAAGTTTCAAGAATTCCATTCAACCCCCCTTCTGTAATTCTTGTTTCATTGTTAAGGGACTAATAATTGGTATCAGAGCAAGCTCTTGAATAACAAAGAGTTTAAAGATCAAAACAATACAACAAGATGAACAAGAAGGATGTTGGAGTCAAGATTCCTTTTCTGGATAAAGATAATTACCATCATTGGAAGGTAAAGATGCATCTTCATTTGCTTTCTCAAGATGAGGCCTATGTGGACTGCATAGAAAGAGGCCCTCATGTTCCAATGAGAGCTGCAACTGGAAATGAGCCATATGTCCCCAAGCCAAGGCATGAATGGTCTAATCCTGATATTGAACAAGTCAGGAAGGATAAAAAGGCTACGAATATCCTGTTTAATGGAGTTGATGGTGATATGTTTGACAACATTATCAACTACAAAACTGCTAAGGATTTTTGGGATACAATACAGATCATCTGTGATGGCACTGAGCAAGTTAGAGAAAACAAGATGCAGCTACTGATTCAGCAATGTGAGCATTTTCATAATGAAGAAAGTGAGTCACTTACTGACATTTTTAGTAGGTTTCAAAAACTGCTAAATGCTCTAAAGTTGCATGGAAGGGTCTATCAGACAAAAGACTCCAATCTGAAATTCTTTAGATCTCTTCCAAAGGAATGGAAACCAATGATAGTCTCATTAAGAAACTCACAAGATTATAAGGAGTTTACTTTTAAGAGACTGTATGGCATCCTGAAAACATATGAGCTTGAAATAGAGCAAGATGAGAGGATGAAGAGAGGAAAGAAGAAAGGAGGGTCCATTGCACTAGTTACTGAGTTAGAGAAAGAGAAGGAGATGAAGATGGAAGTTGTTGAATCAACTTCAAGGGTCTGTGAAAACAAGGGCAAGGGGCTTGCAGTAGAAAGTGAAGATTCTTTGAGCCAAGATGACATGGAAGACATTGATGAACATTTAGCATTTTTTTCTAGAAGATTTTCCAAGCTCAAGTTCAAAAAGAACTTTGGAGCAGCCAAGCCAAATAGAAACATGGTGGATAAATCAAAATTCAAATGTTTCAAATGTGGCTTGGCAGAGCACTTTGCCAGTGAGTGTAGAAAATCAGATTCCAGCAAGAAAAAGTTTGAGCCTGTGGATTATAAGAAAAAATACTTTGAGCTGCTCAAACAAAAGGAAAGGGCTTTCATTATACAAGAAAACGACTGGGCAGCAGATGGTCTAGATGAAGTTGTCAGCTATGTCAATCTAGCCCTAATGGCCAAGTCTGATGAAACAGAAACAAGTTCTTTGAGTAATCAGGTAATTACTACAAACCTTGCACATTTATCTACAGCTGAGTGTAATGAAGCTATAAATGACATGTCTACAGAGTTATATCATTTGCGTGTTACACTTAAGTCTCTTACTAAAGAAAATGTTAAAATCAAAGAAAACAATTTGTTTTTGAGTGAGAGAAATAATGTGCTAGAGTCTCAGTTCATTGATTTTGAAAAATTAAGAATTGAGTGTTAGATTGCCAAGGAGGAATTAACTGAGTCCTTGAAGAATGAAGAAATTTTGAAGAAGCAGCTCGAGCGTGAACAGGAGGTGATTAAGGCATGGAAAACATCTAGAGATGCCCATGCTCAAATCACCAAAGTTCAAGGAATCGAGTCCTTCTGTGATGCAGCCTGGAAAAAGAACAAGGAGAAACTAGAACCAAATTTGGTGGATGGAGTGCTTACAGATGTAGACTCGACGGATGATGAGGGTCATCCGTCGGATAACCAAAAGGGTTATCCATCGACTGATGAAAATCCTCATCTGTTGGTTGTTAGCAAGCCTATCAGTAAAGCCAAACTTGTTAAGTTGAATGAAAAGTATGGATCTGTTTCCAAGAACTTTGTTTCAGGAGAATCGAGTCAAGTTAAGAAAGGGAAAAAGGCTAATGTTAGTCACATGACTGTCAAACAGTTAAGTGACAGACTTGAAAAGATTGAGGTGAAAACAGAGGCTAAAAAGAAAAATAATAGAAATGGTAAAGTAGGGATTAAGAAACACAATAACTACACACCTGATAAATATGCTCCTAGAACATTCTGTGTCGAGTGTGGAAGTGTAAATTATTTGTCTGTTAATTGCAAATATGCCATGCCTACTTCCATGTCTGTGCCACCTCACTTTCCCAACATGAATGCCATGCCTCCCATGCCTATGAATGCTATGTCTACACAGAATATGAATGCACCGTTTGCTAATATGCCATTTGCACCTAATCCATATTATGCTGCATTTAGTATGCCACAAATGCCATTTAACTTGCCTTACTGGAATAACATGTTTATTAATAGCATGCAATTCCCTGTTGATTATAATATGCATGATAATTCTGTTGCAATAAATGGTTTCAAAGGCCCAACTCAAATGACCAAGGATGAATCTGATATCCCCAAGTCAAATGAGATAAAGCCTAAGAAACAGAAAAAGAAATCTAACAAGGCAGGACCCAAGGAAACTTGGGTACCAAAATCAACTTGATTTGATTTTGATGTGTGCAGGGAAACAGAAAGAATCTTTGGTACTTGGATAGTGGTTGTTCAAGACACATGACTGGTGATTCTACCCTGCTCACAGAGTTCAAGGAGAGAGCTGGCCCAAGTATTACTTTGGAGATGACAACAAGGGTTATACTGTGGGATATGGCTTGATTTCAAAGGAAAATGTCATCATTGAGGAGGTTGCCTTAGTGGATGGTCTCAAATATAACTTGTTGAGTATCAACCAGCTTTGTGATAAAGGCAATTCAATAACCTTCAACTCAGAAGCCTGTGTTGTGACTAACAAAAAAAAGCAACAAAATAGTTCTCACTGGTGTGAGGAAAGGAAATGTGTACCCAGCTGATTTCAACTCATCTTATGCAGAATCTGTTACTTGTCTTCTCAGTAAAGCAAGTCAGGATGAAAGTTAGCTATGGCACAAGAAGCTATCCCATTTAAACTTCAAGACCATGAATGAGCTAGTAAAGAAAGAACTTGTTAGAGGCATTCCTCTAGTGGAGTTTTCTAAGGATGGATTGTGTGATGCCTGCCAAAAAGGGAAGCAGATTAAAGCATCATTCTGGAAGAAACTTGATTCAACAATTGAAGAACCTTTACAACTGCTACACATGAATTTGTTTGGACCAGTCAATGTGTTGTCCATCTCAAGGAAAAGATTTTTCCTAGTAATTGTAGATGATTTCTCAAAGTTCTCTTGGACATATTTCCTAAAGTCTAAAGATGAGGCTAGTGAAATCATCATCATTCACATAAGGCAAGTCAATAATCATCCTGATTTCAAGGTTAGAAGAATCAGGAGTGACAATGGAACTGAGTTCAAGAATTCAGTCATGAGAGCATTCGGTGAGGAAAATGGGATTCTGCATGAGTTTTGAGCAGCAAGAACTCCATAACATAATGGATTAGTAGAAAGGAAGAATATATCACTTGTTGAAGCTGCAAGGACAATGCTTGAAGAATCTAAACTGCGAACATATTTCTGGGCTGAAGCTGTAAATACTGCATGCTACACTCAAGAACATTTCCCTGGTTAATCAAGCAAGATGCATGACTCCCTATCAATTTTTCAAGAACAAGAAGCCAACACTAAATTTTCTTCATGTCTTTGGCTGCAAATGCTATATTATGAGAAATCAAACTGATCAAAATGGGAAGTTTGATGCTAAAGCAAATGAAGGAATTTTTGTTGGATATGCTGTTGGTAAAGCATATAGAGTCTACAATCGAAGAACCAACATTGTTGTGGAATCAATACATGTTGTGTTTGATGATAAAAAGATTGAAGGACTGCAAGATGGAGATTACCATGAGAGCCTCAAATTCGGCAATGTGGAGATGGTTAGTGATGACAGTGATGATGAAAGTGATCAAGAAACAGTATCAAAGGATAATGCAGAAAAATCTTCTATAAATGAAGCACAAAACTCAACATCTGTCGAGTTGCATAATGCTTCATCCGTCGGGAGGCAATCTGCATTATCCGTCGGGAGACAACCAGCTTCATCCATCGGTACTCAAAATTTACCATCCGTCGGGTTATCAAAAGGAGCAGGAAGTCAGGATAGATCACCAATAGAAAGTTCCCCTTTCTCAAATCAAAGATCCATAAACTCAGGGGGAGTTTCTAACAATTAAAACTCAATCACACATCAAGACAACAATGAGCCCTCTTCATCTAGAGCTAATATACCTAACAAAGAAAATGGACAAAAGATCACCCCATTGAGCTCATAATTGGTGAAGTCTCTTCTAGAGTTCAAACCAGGAGAGCAACTCAAGAAGAATGTCTATATAGCAGCTTTCTTTCCAAGGAAGAACCAAAGAAGGTAGAAGAAGCTTTGTTGGATCCTGATTGGATTTTAGCTAAGCAGGAGGAGCTAAACCAATTTGAAAGGAATAATTTATGAAAGCTGGTGCCCAAGCCTAAAGAAAAGAATCCAATAGACACCAAATGGGTATTCAGAAATAAGATGGATGAAAGTGGCATAGTAGACAGGAACAAAGCTAGATTGGTTGACAAGGGCTATTGTCAACAAGAAGGAATAGATTTTGATGAAACATTTGCTCCTGTTGCAAGACTTGAAGCCATCAGAATCTTCTTAGCCTATGCAGCCCATGCCAATTTCAAGGTCTATCAAATGGATGTCAAAAGTGCCTTTCTGAGTGGAGATTTGGAGGAGGAAGTCTACGTCAGTCAACCTCCTGGTTTTGAAGATCCAAATTTTCCAGAACATGTCTATTATCTTTTGAAAGCACTTTATGGATTGAAGCAAGCACCTAGAGCCTGGTATGACACTTAATCAAAGTTCCTTTTGGAAAATCATTTCACAAGAGGTACTGTAGATAAAACTTTATTCTTTAGGAATGTTAATTGCTCTAGTATACTTGTTCAAATTTATGTAGATGGTATTATTTTTGGCTCTACAGATGAGAAATTTTGCAAAAAGTTTGCCAAATTGATGCAAAGTAAGTATGAAATGAGTATGATGGGAAAACTAACTTACTTTCTTGGTTTGCAAGTTAAGCAAGTTAGTGATGGAATATTCATTAGTCAAACTAAATATATTTTTGATCTTTTAAGGAAGTTTGATCTAATGGATTGCACATCTGTAAAAACTCCCATGGCTACTGCAACTAAGCTTGAATTAAACACTACTGAAAAGTCTGTGGATATTTCAAGTTATAGGGGCATGGTTGGCTCACTTCTGTACTTAACAGCCAGTAGGCCAGATATAATGTTTGCTACATGTTTATGTGCTAGATTTCAGGCTGATCCTAGAGAATCTCACTTAATAGCTATTAAGAGAATTTTCGGATATCTCAAGGGAACACCAAAACTTGGCATTTGGTACCCTAGAGATTCTGGTTTTGATCTAACTGGTTATTCAGATGCAGATTATGCAGGTTGTAGAATTGATAGAAAAAGTACAACAGGAACCTGTCAATTTCTAGAAAACAAGCTTGTGTCCTGGTTCAGTAAAAAGCAAAATTCAGTTTCTACTTCTACAACTGAAGCTGAATATATTGCTGCTGGCAGTTGCTGTGCACAGATTTTATGGATGAAAAAATAATTGGTAGACTATGGTTTGCAAGTTGAAAGGATTCCTATTTTCTGTGATAACACAAGTTCACTGAAAATTCAGTACAACATTCAAGGAAAAAGCACATAGATATCAAGTACCACTTCATAAGGGAACATGTAATGAATGGTACTGTGGAACTACCTTTTGTTCCAAGTGAGAAGCAGCTTGCAGATATCTTTACCAAGCCACTGGATGAATCCACCTTTTCAAGGTTGGTAAGTGAGTTAGGTATGCTTAATTATTCTCAAATCTATATGAGATAATTTGCAAGTTGAAAATCAGCCAGAAATTTAATCGATTTTTCAATCTTGGATGAAATTTTGGCTAAGTCAAAATTTACATCTCGACGGATGATCTTTATCCATCGAGTTTGATCATCCGTCGGTATACTATTTTCTAATAAAAATCAATTATTTTTTTGGAATATTTTATAACTCGACGGATAACAGTCTATCATCATCCGTCGAATTGTCTTAATCATAGCCGTTAATCCCTGAACATTATCCATCGAGTATACTTACAGTTTGTAAGCATAACACGACGGATAATGGGTGGAATTTTTACAGTTTATTTTTTAAACGGCTATTTTAGGCAATTTTCATTGGTCACTTTATTTTACTTTATTATTTTTAGCAATTATTTTTAAGATAGTAGAAAAGCTTATTTCATTTCAATTACTTTTCTTTTATCATTCTCAAATCAACTGCTCAAATTTCTTTCTCTTTCAAAGCACTTACTCTCTCTCTTCAAGCTCTTATTCTCTAATATTGGTGCCCGTTGTCAAGATTATGTCTCAAACTGGGTTTATTTATGAGAAGAACAATTTCACTGCACTAGTAAACAAGGGTATTCAGCAATCTGGTGACTATCACAAGATGATGGACTTTGTGAAGAATTGCAAGCTTAGCCATGCCATGTTGGAATCTCCCACAATCTTTTGTGAAGTTGAAGAGATGTGGACCACTGCTACATACAACTCAACAGATAAGACCATTACTCTAACCATTAAAGGTAAAGAATTCTGTATCAATGGCAATGTTATAAAAGCATTTTTCAAGATTCCTGATAACAATTTGACCTCACCACACACTAACACTGATATAATCAATATGCTTAATTCCATGAACTATGCTCTTTCTACTTCTAAGTTAAGTGACATTAGGAGATTAGGTCTTAGGAAGGAATGGAGTTTTATGTGTGATGTAGTGACAAAGGTATTTTCAGGTAAAGTCAGTAATTTTGATTCAGTCAATATCTCCATGCTTAACATGCTCTATATGCTAGTTACAGATAAGTTCTATAATTTCAGTGACCTTATTTTGTTTGAGTTGGGTTTCAAACTAGGAGAGTTAAATAAGAGAGGTAAGAATGTGTATCTCTGAGGGTATTGTGCTTGAGAACCCTAACAACAAATTAGATTGTTGGATTCAAGAGAGAAGGCTCATTGCAGATTTAAACAGGGCCAATCATCACAAGGAGGTGCCACTGTTCTATTTCCCTATAATGGAAGCACCTCAGGTAAGTGAGGTAAGTTCATCTATTCCTACCACTATTCCAACCTCGCTAATTTCTTTTAGTTCTAGTGTGGCTATGGCAACTGTGTCAATGACCCAACAGTTGCCTACCCAAGCTACCAAACCTGCAAATATTTCAAAATCCAAATCAAAGAAATCCCCCTCTGGTATCTCTCAAAAGATGCCAGTTACAAAATCCACCAAAACCAAAGAGGGGAGTGTGCAGGTGGGTAAGACAAGTGAGGGAATGGGTGAACATAAAAGAAACCCTAAGGATAAGGATGGAAAGTTGAGTGGTTCCCAGCCTAGCCACACTGTAGTTTCCCAACAAACTGCAGTGCTTGAAAAAGATAAAAGCTCATTTCTAGCTGCATCCTCCCAAATGGATGTAGTTATTGAACAAAGCTCTCAACGAAGAGCACACGCCAAAAGGGTTAGGGACACAAGCTCACCCCAAAATTATGCCAGAAAGAAGAAATCTAAAACCCTTGGGGATACACAGGGTACACACACTGTGCAAACTGGTGCTAAAGACACAGTCACTGCACCTTCACAAATTCAGTTTGATGTGACTCCAATAAATGTGGAGTCACAGCCAAAATACCTAGTAATAGAAGCACCTCAAGCACCAAACTCACCCACAAACTCATTGGACGTGGATATGATAAACACATCAATTCCTGATTCCCCTTCTTTAACTTTGTTAGGGAAGCCAAAATCTAGTGCAAGTGAGCATCATCTTTTAGATGATTTGTTAGCTCACTTGCCAATTCTTTCGGGAACTGTTGAATCATCTGTGCCCAAAATATCTTCAATCAACACAGAGTCCACAATAGTTTCCATCCCTAGTTCATTCATTTCTACTCTCTCGATGGATATTGCTCATCCATCGAGTAGTGATTGTATCCCGACGGATAAGCTTAATAACAGTTATCCGTCGGATAGCAAAACCACTCACCCGATGGATATCACTCATCCGATGGATATCACTCATCCGTCGAGTATCTCTGCACGGCTTCAAACTTCATTTATCTTAAGTGCAGAAGAATTAGTGGTTGTACAGTCACTATTAGGATTGAGAGTAAAGAGTGTTTTGAGTGAGAGTCTGGGTTGCTCCCAGGAAAAAGGAGAGGAAATGAGTGAAATTATGCAATCCATTTCTTCAGGATTGGCAAAAGAAAGTGAGAGGAGTCCCACCTTAGAAGGTGAAGGTGAGGGTGGGGAGCCAGGGTGAGACCCTGATGTAACAAAAGAGAGAAAACGAGAGAAATGCAGGTACTGGAACTATAAGGATTGATGCCATTGCTAGTGAGTCAATGAATGTCCAGGATGCAGATATGGAGGGACTATCTCAGCAACCTAAAGCTGTTATAGATTCCACCTCCCTTGATGCTGAAGCATTTACTCACCCTGTTCCAGCTTATCAACTTCTAGCTGAACAAGGCAATGACAATGTAGAAAGGATGCTCAATCTGGTGCATACCACACAGCCTATGATAAGAGCTAAGGATGCCATCACAGCTTTGTTCTCTACAGCTGGTGATGTGGATTATAAGACTAGTGGCTCAGCTGATTTCTTTGGTGATGAAAGTGGGGATAGTGAGGATGAAGCAGTGGACATAGGGGGAGAAGTAGGTTCCAGTTCAAGATCAGGTATGCCATCATGGGTATTTTCAAACACTGTGATGAGCACTACTTCAGGACAACCCTGATCCAACTAATCAATCAGAAAAATACTGCTCTTAAAACCACTACAAATGCCAACACCAAGAAGCTCCTTCAGGCACATCTAGCCTCACTGCAACTTCAACAAATTCAAGGCTTCCAACATGCTAGGGATGTAAACACCATCAAGGGTGATATTGAGGAGATGAAGAAGGCCATTTCACACAAGATGGATTCTAAGCTTCCAGAAGCTACAATGCTTGACATCAACAGTCAATTAAGAAAAAATTCTTATCTTGAAACCAAGATAGATGCCTTGGATACAAGAATGTCAGCCATGGAAGCATCTTTAACAGCCATTCATCTTCATTAAGCCCAATAGACATATTTACTTCAAAAACTGGTGGTTGCTCAAACCCCCTCCTCTACTCAACTTGATGATAACAAAAAGGGGGAGAAATGACCAAGTGAGGGGGAGAGGCTTCAAATTCAAATCAGTAAAATAATTGTGCCTTCAATTACTATTTCAAAACCACTAGTTACAGACAGTATAGATCTGATAAATGCAACAGCAGCCAACATTAGAGTAGCTGAAATGAATCAGTTAAAGCCAATCAACTGGGAGAAGATTGATGAGGATATACAAAAGAAGTTTGGACTAGTCAAGGAGCCAATAAAGTCAGCCATCCATCACTCTCAAGTCAAGAAAATTTCTGTGAATGAGATGAGCATGAACTATCTGGAAAGGGGACAGTCATCCTACATCAAATCTCCAAAGGCTGAAATAATTCTGAAACCAAGGGTGAACTATTCAATATCATCATTGAAGAACCCTTTGGATACTGTGTATGAGACAGCTAAGCCTGAAGAAAAGAAGCTTCTGTCAAGGTCAATTGCTTTCTACAAAGATCCAGCCGATTCAGCTTTGAAAAAGAGAATTGCTAAATTTTTCAGAAATGGGAAAGAAATTTGTGTAGTGGATGGACACCCTCTGTTAGATATATTTGATAATGTCATGGCTAATATAATTTATGTTTAGATTTCAGATCTTATTTAACAGGACAAATCAGTACTTAACTGTTGATCAGTACTTATACTGGAAGTCAGGACTTAAGGATATCAGTACTTATATTATCAGGAGATAATCATCAGAAGTTAGATATCAGAACTTAAGTGCTGAAGGACGATCAGATAAGGACAGTAGCTGATTAAAGGAAAGAAGATCAAGATAAACATAAGAAGAGATATGCATGAAGAAGGAGTTCCGTGAAGAATGGAATACTTGGATGAAAAGATATCTGATTGATATGTTTTAGGAAGCAGAATTATATTCCATATCAATTAGCGATTATCTTGTAACTGTGTAGTATATAAACACAGACATAGGGTTTACACTATAAGTGTTATCATATTCGAGAAGATTATTCATTGTAACCCTAGCAGCTCTCGTGATATTTGTTCATCACTGAGAGGTAACAGTTCCATACTGTAACAGAGTTTATTGTTTCAATAAAGTTTGTTTCCTGTTACTTAATATATTAAATATCGATTTGGTTGTATTATACACTGTATTCACCCCTTTATACAGTGTGTGTGACCTAACAAGTGGTATCAGAGCCTATCTGTTAACACACATACAGTTAAAGATCCAAACACAATCATGTCGGACACAGAATCTCCAACTAAGCCTACCAAAACTGAGGAACCACCAAAGACACAAATTCAGAGTCGGTATGAGACCATCAGAGTTCCCATACTGAGACCATCTGAATATCCCATATGGAAGGTAAGGATGACCATGTTCTTGGAAGCAACAGATCCAGAATACCTTGATAGAATCAAGGAAGGGCTTCACAAACCAACCAAGCTCGTTGTTGCAGTTGTAGGTGAAGCAGCAAAGACCGTACCAAAGGAGAAGAGTGATTATACTGCTGAAGATATAGCATCAATTGCTAATGATGCTAAGGTACGACACTTACTGCATAGTGCCATTGATAATGTAATGTCAAACAGGGTAATCAACTGCAAGACTGCTAGGAAGATATGGGATGCTCTGGAAATAAGGTGTCAGGGAACTGACACAATTAAGAAGAACAGGAAGACAATACTCACTCAAGAGTATGAACATTTTGACTCAAAGACTAATGAGTCATTAAATGATTTATATGATAGATTTGTCAAACTTTTGAATGATTTGTCATTGGTTGATAAAGAGTATGATCTTGAAGATTCAAACCTTAAATTCCTGTTAGCTCTTCCTGAATGCTGGGATTTGAAGGCAACGACAATAAGAGACAACTACAATCTTGATGAAACAACTCTTGATGAAATCTATGGAATGCTCAAGACTCATGAGCTTGAGATGGAACAAAGAAGCAAGACGAAAGGAGGAAAGTCAAGGACAGTTGATCTTAAGGCTGAAGAAGAATCCCCCAAAGCAGCTTCCTCAAGGAAAGACAAGGGTAAAGCTCTTGTCATAAAGTCTGAAACTGAGTCATCAAGTTCTGAAAGTGATGATGACTCAGATTATGAAAGCTTGCCTGAGACTGATGCTGATGAGGAGATGATGAAGCTGTGTGCTCTTATGGTAAAAGGAATCACAAAGATTGCATATAGGAAGTTCAGGAAGGGAAATAAGTTTTCCAGGAAAGGCACAAGTTCTGACAAGAAGAATTTCAGAAGATCTGAAGGCAGAGGAGGAAAGTCTGACAGAGGAGATTATACCAATGTTAAATGCTATAACTGTGGTGAGAAAGGCCACATATCTCCTGATTGCAAGAAGGCAAAGGGTGACAAAGGCAAGGCTCTTGTCACAAAGCAGAAAAGCTGGACAGACACCTCAGAATCTGAAAGTGAGGAGAACTATGCATTGATGGCAAATGCTGATAAAGAAAGTGCTGAGAGCAGTTCTGAAGCTGCTGAAATAAAGGTACCTCAGACTACTTATGCTTTTCATACTGATGATATTAATGAGTTGAGAAGATATCTTAAAACCATGTTTGTTAGTTATAGAGATCAAACTTTAACATGTGAAAGATTAACTTCTGAAAATCTTGCTTTTAAGAAAAGAAATGATTTCTTAGAAAAAGAGTTAGTCATGTTCCATCAAACTCAGAAGGATAGAGATGATGCCTTTTATGTTAGGGATGAAGTGCTAAAAATGAATGAATCTCTAAAAACTGAGTTATAAAAGGAAAGAGAGATTATCAGGACTTGGACTAACTCTGGCAAAACAACTCAAAATTTGCTAAGTAGTGGAAACTGGAAAGAAGGCATAGGTTATGGAGAAGATAAGAATGATAAAGGAACTGAAGAAATTAAGCCTGTTGTTAAGCAAAAGCCGAAGTTAAAACCTGTTAAGTTTGTAACTGTAAAGTCTGAAAATGAGAAATCAGAAGTTAAAGAGGAATCAACTTCTGACAAACTAAAACAGGAAAAGACAGCTGAAGTGAACATAGGCTTAATGACAAAGAAGCAGCTTAAGCATAAGCTGAAAGATGTCAAGAATGCAAACAAGGTAAAATCACCTAGGAAAAATAGGAATGGAAAGGAAGGTGTGAATAAAAGCTATGATTATAAACCTGTTCCTGATGCTCCTAGGAAAACATGTCATAACTGTGGAAGTTCTAACCATCTGGCTTCTTTTCGCAGGAAGAATAAGAATATTAACTCTTTACCTTCAAAATCAGGAGTTAAGAGTCAGTCTATTAGATACAAACCACAAAATCCTTGTTTTCATTGTGGTAGTTTATGGCATTCCATTTATACTTGTAAGGAATATCATAGTTTGTACTATGATTATTATCAAATAAAACCTTCTTTGAAGAAAGTTTCCATTGTTCCTTCTAGTGTAAATTCTGATTCAAAGTCTGATAGTGTAAGTTCTGATAAGAAAAATGTTAACATAAACTCTGATGCTAAATCCGCTGCAAATGTTAAAAAACTTAATAAGGCCAAAGGATCCAAGCAAGTCTGGGTCCTTAAAATTAATAATTAGTGGTCTTTGTGATTGCAGGGCAACAGGAAAAATATTCTAGTTCTGGACAGTGGATGTTCAGGACATATGACTGGAAATAAGGCCCTGCTATCAGACTTTGTGGAGAAAGCTGGCCCAAGTGTTTCTTATGGAGATGGCAACATTGGAAAAACATTGGGATATGGCAATATCAATCTTGAAAATGTCATAATTAAAGAAGTAGCTCTGGTCTCAGGACTTAAACACAATCTACTGAGTATAAGTCAAATCTGTGACAGAGGTTATCATGTTGATTTCTTTGAAGAACACTATGAAGTTGTGAGTAAATCAAAAGTCAAGTTGTTCTGAAAGGATACAGGCGTGGTAACATTTATGAAGCTAAGCTTTTAACAAGTACTGATGGTTCTGCAATCTGTCTGATGAGTAGAGCATCAATTGAAGAAAGCTGGAATTGGCACAAGAAACTCTCTCATTTAAATTTCAACAATATAATTGAACTGGTTAAGAGAGATCTTGTGAGAGGACTGCCAAAGTCAATATTTGCTCCTGATGGCCTTTGTGATTCTTGTCAGAAGGCCAAACAAAGAAAATCTTCATTCAAGAGCAAGACTGAATCATCAATTCTTGAGCCTTATCATCTACTACATGTTGATCTATTTGGTCCAGTAAATGTCATGTCTATTGCAAAGAAGAAATATGCGTTGGTCATAGTGGATGAGTTCACCAGATACACATGTATGTATTTCTTGCACACAAAAAGTGAAACTGCATCTATCTTGATTGATCATGTCAAACATTTGGATAAATTGGTCAAAGATTCTGTGAAAATTTTAAGGAGTGATAATGGCACTGAGTTCAAGAATTTGATAATGGAAGAGTTCTGCAAAAACCATGGAATAAAGCAGGAATTTTCTGCTCCTGGAACTCCACAGCAAAATGGAGTTGTTGAAAGGAAGAATAGAACTTTCATTGAAGCTGCACGTACAATGCTTGAAGAAGCAAAGCTTCCAACCTATTTCTAGGCTGAAGCTGTGCAGACTGCTTGTTTTACTCAAAATGCAACACTCATTAACAAGCATGGAAAAACACCATATGAGATGGTGAAGAAAAAGAAGCCAAATCTGAAATACTTTCATGTATTTGGATGCAAGTGTTTTGTTCTCAAGACTCAACCTGAACAGTTATCCAAGTTTGATTTAAAAGCTGATGAAGGAATCTTTGTTGGATATCCACTTTCCACAAAAGCCTTCAGAGTCTATAATTTGAGAACAAAAGTTGTCATGGAATCTAACAATGTCTCTTTTGATGACAAGAAGATTACTGGTCCTGAAGATTTCATTGACCATGATCAGCTGAGATTTGAAAATGAAGACTCAAATTCTGATACTGAAAATCCTGACAGTCTAAGTCCTGATACTGTAAATTTTGATGGATTAAACTCTGATGTTATTGAAACTGTGGTGACTACGTCAAAGGAAGATGCACCTATGCAGAGGGAGCATACTCAAGATCCTACCATATCTCAAGAAACATCAGAACATACATCTGGCTCTTCAAGTTCTGATTCATCAAGTTCTGATAAGCCAAGTTCTGATAGTACTGAAAATCTAAATACCGAAGAATCCAACTCAGAGAGCATAGTTTCAGGGGGAGCATCAGAAAATGAAAATGAAGACAGCATGGATCATGGGGGAGCATCCA
Source organism: Apium graveolens (assembly GCF_009905375.1). Taxonomy (NCBI): domain Eukaryota; kingdom Viridiplantae; phylum Streptophyta; class Magnoliopsida; order Apiales; family Apiaceae; genus Apium; species Apium graveolens. The sequence goes on from NC_133652.1 coordinate 122,625,671, forward strand.
GTTCTAGAGAAAACCTTCCATCTGCAAGGAAGTGGACAAAATCACATACACCTGATTTGATAATTGGAAATCCTGATGCAGGTGTCAGAACTAGAACAGGTACTTCAAATGAATGTCTCTACAATTCTTTTCTCTCTCAGACTGAGCCAAAGAAAGTGGAAGAAGCTCTTCAAGATGCTGATTGGGTGCAAGCAATGCAGGAAGAGTTAAATGAATTTGAAAGAAACAAAGTCTGGATCCTAGTGCCAAGACCAAAGAATAGATCTGTTGTTGGTACAAAGTGGGTATTCAGAAACAAAATTGACAGTGATGGTATAATTACAAGGAATAAGGCAAGGCTGGTTGCAAAAGGATATTCTCAACAGGAGGGAATTGATTATGATGAAACATTTGCACCAGTTGCTAGGTTAGAAGCCATAAGGATATTTTTGGCTTATGCTGCTCACAAAAAGTTTACTGTCTTTCAAATGGATGTGAAAAGTGCTTTTCTCAATGGAGAATTGGAGGAGGAGGTATATGTTGAACAACCTCCAGGCTTTGTAGATTCCAAACATCCAGATCATCCTAGAGCATGGTATGAGACTTTAGCTCAGTTTCTTCTGGAAAGTGGATTCAACAGAGGAATAATAGACAAAACACTGTTCTACCTCAACCATGGAAATGACTTACTTCTGGTCCAGATTTATGTTGATGATATCATTTTTGGGTCTACAAATGATAAACTTTGCAAGAAGTTTGCCAAACTAATGCAGTCAAGATATCAGATGAGTATGATGGGGGAACTTAGCTATTTTTTGGGCCTTCAAGTCAAGCAGAATGAAGAAGGCACTTTTATTTATCAAACCAAGTACACCAGAAACTTGCTGAAGAAATTTGGAATACAAGATTGTTCAAGTGCATCCACTCCCATGGCCACTGCAACAAAACTGGATAAGGATACTGGTAAATCAGTAGATATTACTGACTACAGAGGTATGATTGGCTCTCTACTCTATCTAACTGCTAGTAGGCCTGATATCATGTATGCTACCTGTCTTTGTGCAAGATTTCAAGCAGATCTAAGAGAACCTCACTTAACAGCTGTGAAAAGAATCTTTAAGTATCTTAAAGGAACAGCTGATCTGGGATTGTGGTATCCTAGAGAATCAGATTTTAAACTAATAGGTTACTCAGATGCAGATTTTGCAGGTTGCAAAATTGACAGGAAAAGCACAAGTGGAAGCTGCCAATTTCTTGGAGGCAGATTGGTTTCTTGGTTCAGCAAGAAACAAAAGTCAATTTCCACATCAACTGCAGAAGCAGAGTATATTGTTGCAGGAAGCTGTTGTGCACAGATTCTTTGGATGAAGAATCAGTTACTGGATTATGGGTTAACATATTTCAAAATCCCTATTTACTGTGATAATCAAAGTGCTATTGCTATGACAGGTAATCCAGTTCAACACTCTATGACAAAGCACATCAGCATCAAGTACCACTTCATAAGGGAACATGTGGATGAAGGTACAGTGGAATTGCACTTTGTTCCAACAAATCAACAACTAGCAGACATCTTCACAAAACCACTGTGTGAAGCCACTTTTACAAGATTGGTAAATGAACTTGGAATGATTTCAGGTTCTTTCTCTAAATCTGCTTAGTCTTGTTCTGTATTATCAGACTTTATGATTAGTATTTACAGAATTTAATCTCTTTCTGTGATTAATTGATAAATGTTTTCAAGTACTGACTGTTGTCTGATATATGTTTCTAAACTCTGATAAGTGATTTGTCTGTTTAAGTAAAAATTCAATCCTATGAGGACAACTGTGCTAGATACTGACTTACTAGTCTTCAATAAACAAATGATCCCATGTAAGAAGTAATTATTTCTGTGGAAATCTTATGACACTAGCAAATTCTGATAATTGAGCTTAGTTGAGTTTACTTTGTTTATCTTATTACTAAGTCACAAATTAGAATAATGCTACTCATCTGTTAAGTTCTGATACTAGTAAAACTGTTGAATGTACTAAGTGCTGATAAACCTCACTTATAAAAAGAAAAATCAAAAGGATCAAAGAATAAAATCAGGTACTCCTTTGAGATCTAGAGTAAAAATATGGAAGGGAAGACCCAAGTGCATTGCTGGTATTAAGTAAATATGCATTAGAAAAGCAAAATATTTTCTTGGTGACTTTTCACACTCTATGATTACCGGAGAAATACTCTGATAATAGCATAAATTCTGATAAGCAGTCGTGACTCAGTTATACTGCGGAGCCACTATAAAATAGAATTTAAAAAAATGCATAAAGTTAGCACAAAACAGTTGAGGTGGACTCAAGCATGAACTCATTCATCAGTAGGTTTCAGGATAATGACAGCTCTTTAGCAAAATTTTAGTTATGTCTTATTTCTAAGATTTACTGAAGTGAATCAAACTTTACTCCTTGTCTGAAATTAGCTTAATGCACACACTAATCACTCCATCTGAATGATGAAAATTACTGTGGTGGTCTATGTTGTTTTAGATAAACAGTTATTGTGTCACCTTGCACTGATTCTGAGGACAAGTTCTGATTACATATTCTGAAGTTTAAGTTCTGAAGAATATAACTCAGAACTTGTATGAGGATTTACTCAGATAAGCATTTTTCTTTCAAGTTAAGAAATTATGTTTTGATGAATGTTAAGTTCTGAAATAGGTCTAAATTCTGATATTACATTTTAAATTCTTTACTTGACTTATCTGTGGATGAAATTTGCTAACAGTCTCGGTACCAACTAGAACATGTGAAGTGGAAGATTAATAGTCACTATGGTTAGGATTAATGGTACTCGTACTTGAACAGTCAACTTTTACTTGTGTCTTGTGCGCATTCAACCATGTTTTCTTCTTCCAATGAATTTTATTCTTTTTCCATGTCTAGGGAAACGAGGTAGAATTAATTCTACCTGTCAGCATTAAATACTTTTACGTCTCCTGGCATTCTCTTGCCTATAAAAGTAGCCACTTCACATCAGCCTTTCCATCAAACTCTTTCTCACAAACTTACCTTCATATTTCTTTTCTTTCAAAAACACAATGGTCAGATACAACATGTTTTTGAACTACCAAAACTTTAATATGGAACTAAGCTGTGCCGACTGGCAGCAGGAATGGCACGTCACGGCCATTCCTGAGGATATATGGGACTCTGTTCCACAGGAGGTACTGACCCAACTCCTATTCTTCTATATGGACTACCATCGCCATCTAGAGCGATTGGAGGAGGAAAGGCTGGAAGCTCTCCGCCAGCAAGAGCGAATCATCCGACTCGCCATTCTGTTTGTCGAGAGTAGGAAGAAGAAATGATTTAATCTCGTCTTCTTCCTGTTTTTCTTCATCATCAGCTTTGTCAGGCTTCTTAGCTAGGACTAAAGCTGTTGATGTTAGGTTTAGTAGCTTAGGGAAATCTTGTATAAGTACTGATGTAATTTCCATTTCATGAATGTATTCTCTTGATATATTAATGAAATTTGTTTTTGTTTCAAGATTTTGTCTCTAAGTTATTTTGTAATGCATTAATAAATCCTGATTGATATTCTGATGACCATATAAATTATGTTTTAATTTAAGTTCTGACTTTTCTTTATCAGTACTTACTCATATGATTTATCTTGGTCATTTTCACTTGATTTCTTTTCAGAATATTAAGATTGCAGTGAAAAATAATTAAATCAGTGGGAACGGTTTCAATTTTGAATTAAAACTGTTTCACCTTGATTAATGGAATATCTGGGTAAATGGAACGGTTTTTCCTTGAAAACAGGCAAGTGGGCAAGTAATGATTACTGTTTTCTCGCGCCCAGTAACTATCCGTTATTACTGCATGTCTGACAGGTGTCCAACGGTAACATTTTTTTCAGAGTATAAGTACGACAGAGAAAGGATTTCTTTAATCTTTTATTTCCTTCATACTTTTTCTCTCTACTTGCTTTTACTCTCTCTTTCTCTCACGTTGGTTTTTCATCCAGACATTTTATCAAACACCTAACAGGCACTTTTGAATCTCAATTTTTCACATGGCACCTAAGGATTTAATCATTGATGGAGCTAAGTTTGTTCCAAACAACTATGCTGCAATTCTTGATCATGCTGAAGCTCCATCTGAATTGCATTTTGTGCAAGATCTTCTTGCACATAGTGAGATTGGGTATGCATTAACCCAGCCTTCAGTCTTTTCGAGCCAACAAGTTCTGACGTTTTGGCGGACTGGGCATTTTGATGATGGTGGTAAACATGGCACTCCCAGTATTGCTTTCGAAGTGGGTGATTCATCTTATACAGTCACTTCTCGTACAATACGCAAAGCTCTACATCTCCCAGAAGATTGTACCTTTTCAATTCCAGAAGAATCAGCTCTTCAGGAGTTAATGGCAAATTTGGGGTATGAAAGGAGTTTGGCAAAACTTGGGCAGTTGAAACGGGCTCATATCAGAAGAGAATGGAGCTTCTTCTTCGACTGCATCACCCAAGCTTTTGGGAACAAATGTTCGAATTTTGATGCTATCCCAATTCTGAGTCAGCATATCGGGTATGCTATTATCAATCAAACTCATTTTGATTTTGCAACTGGTATAATTGGTTTTATTGGGGATAGGATGACATAGGATATGAATGTTGTCTATTTTGCTAGATTCTGTCAACTTATATATACTTTTTGTACTGATGAACCTCAATTAATCAGTTCCACAACCCCACCTTTTAAAGTTGCAAAACGATACTTTAATGACCTGGTAAATGCTGATACTAAGAAATCAGTGGTTTGACCATTACAGATTCCTCAGTCTGTAAAACAGATCTTAGTAAATGCTGATCCTGATACTTATAGATCTGTTTACTCTGATGTCCGACAAACAACAAACACCCAAAAACCATCATCCTCAGCACCTACCACTCATTCTACTCAACCTACCCTCAGGAAATATCTCAAATCCTATCTCTCCACTTCACAGACTGTTCAACCCTCATCCTCAGCACCTACTGTGATGCCTTCATCCTCCAAGCCAAAGAGGATAAAGAATGTTCCTCAAACACCTCAAAAGAGGAGGAGGATGCCTTGAGAGATGAATCTGATACTGAGGAATAGGTTCCTTCTTCAGATGCTGTTGTAAGTGAAGCTGAGAAAAATACTTCTCAGAAGGATTCTGGAATTGGGGGATCTAGGCTTCTCAAAAGGCTTAGAAGAATGACAGTTCCTGAAACTCCCAAGGAATCCAAATCAACAAAGAGATACCAGAAATAGAGGGCAAAAAGGCCAGTTTCAGATGATGAAGAGGAAGCAGCTAAGGAAGGGGATCAGGAATCTCTGATCTCACAAGATAAGGAATTTGCTCCAGTCACTTCTTCTCCATCAACTCCATCTAAGGAAGCTGCTACTGAAAAGGCCAACACACCATCTGTGTCTCCTGTTCAAAAGTCTGTCTCTCCTGTTGATCCAGGCCTAAGTGCTGAAATTGATATTCAGAACCTGGTTGTGCCTGACATACTTTTCTTAGAAGCTCCACCAGCAACTAATCCTTCTACAACACATGTTCCTGATACTGTTCAAACTCCAGAGTTAACAACAACATCTTCTCTGAATCATGATGCTGATGATCAGACTTTAGGTGAGCATCAGGATTTGGCTGTTGATCAGAACTTAGAACTAGATCAGCAATTAGAGGATGCTGAAGCCTCTATTGCTACTCACACTGTTGTCTTATCAGAAGATACTGATTCTTTAAGTTCTGATGCTGCAAATGATGGAGATACTGGTGATGTTGCTCCAACTGCAGATGCTGATACAGCAGGTCCTTCAGGACATGCTCCTCAACAGACTATTCTAAAGTCTAAACTTGTTAAGAAGTTTGTTACCGGAGAAGCACCAGTACCTTGGAGTGAAACTCCTGCAGGAAAGGAGTGGACTAAGGAATGGAACTCAGTTTCATGTGTTCCAACTGAAAAGCATCTTGCTGAGCACTTGACTAAAGCTGATGAAATGTTAAATTCTGATGATTTCAAAACCCAGCTTAGAGTCACTGCATTGAGTACTAAACATCTACAAGGTCTTCATTCAACTACTCATGCAGAGCTACACAAGATTCAGGAGAAGTTTATCAAACAGGAACAAGTTTGGAAAATTGATAAGAAAAAGTTCTTCCAACCTACCATTGACAGGATTGCTTATATTGAGAAGACTCAAGATCATCAACAAGCTCAGATTGATGAAATTCTGAAAAATCAAGCTTCTCAGCAATCACAATCCAATCCTCAGTGGAATTGCTTATCTCTCTTCTACTACCTGCTGATGCCAAAAAAGGGGGAGAAAGTAATTAAGTCCAAATGCAAGACTGACGAGACACTGACAGGAAAGGATAATGAAAAAGATGATCAAGGAAACTCTGGAATGGGTAGAGGTCATAGTCAAGGTAGAGGATTCACATTAAGACAAGCTAGTCATAGGACAAGTTCTGATACTAGGAAGAAAATAAGTTCTGCTACTGGTAAAAGGATAAGTTCTGATGAACTTTTAGATCTTGATGAGGAAATGTCAAGACAGTTATTTCTTCAGGAAAATCCAGGAATGGACTTGGAGAGTTTAATGAAAGAAGAAGCTAGGCTTAAATCAGAGAAAGTCACATCTAAATCTGAAGCTTCTGGTAAAAAGCCACTTCCAAAACTCAAAGGCATTGTGATCAAAGAAAAGACACTTACTGAAGCAACATTGGCAAGATCACAACCGCAGATAGATCCAAGATCCAAGGGTAAAGAAAAGGTTGGTGAACCTATCAAGGTTTATGTGCCTCCTGAGGATGAAGAAATTACTGATGAAAAGGATAATCTTGCTCTGACTTCAAGAAAAGTTCTTAAAACAACCTCTGACATGGCTCAAGTTGTTCAGAGTCAAGAAATTGTAAGTTCTGATATTCAGAAGAAGCAAGTAACCTCTGACATAGCTCAAGTTAACTTGATATCAGAAGATAGACCAAAGACACTCCTACCAGGATTCACTAAAGCAAAACAGACTCAACCTTTGAAGACTACTGCAAGTGGTTTTGGAGCAAGAGTAATTACTGGAAAGGAAGCTAGAGATAAAACTGGATTGGGAAGTGCTGATGAAAGAAGAATACATAACACTACCAATGATCCAACTTCCTTGAGTGAACCAGGTATTGGAGCAACTCCTGAGAGATTGAATCAACTGGAATCTGTACAAATGGTTTACCATACCTACTTGAAAGAATACATCATGTTATATTTCATGACAGATGGTAGGGTTTATCATATAAGACAAAATGCCATTCCATTGAAGTATTTTGAAGAATTGGAGCATGTACTTTTCTTACTTCAAGTGGATGACAGAATAACAGGAACTGCTGCAAACTATTTAAAAGAACAGATTCAGAGACAGAAAAGGCTTTATTCTGTTAAGTCTGACAGCATATATGTTCCAAAGTACAGAGATCACAATGGTGATATAGTTGAAATGAAGCCCAACACTGCTAAGATTATAACTACCTTTCTGGGGTACAGGGCTGTTGAATTCAATCTTGAGTCTGATAAAGCTTATTTAATCAGACTAGATCAGGATATAAGAAAAGCAAAGATCAATGATCTCAGAGCTAAAATCTTTTAAACTGGTGAAGATACTGCAGAGCTTAAAGATGCCAAAAGGAGAATGATTGATGAACTTAGATATGCTGAGAAATGTTTGTTGAAGAACTATCTCAGAACAACTCCTGACATCAGAGAGATCAGATGATGAAGCCAAGTCAAAGATCTACAACTGCTTAAATTCTGATATTTGTACAGACTGAAGTTGTTATCAGAAGTTGAATATTGGTAAAGCTTTAAGGACTATAAGTTGTAGTTATCTAGTCTAATTCTCATGCATTTGTACTTAATATTTTTGACATCATCAAATATCCGTTAAACTTGTATATTATGCTAATTTACAAGTTGGGGGAGATTGTTAGATATATTTGATAATGTCATGGCTAATATAATTTATGTTTAGATTTCAGATCTTATTTAACAGGACAAATCAGTACTTAACTGTTGATCAGTACTTATACTGGAAGTCAGGACTTAAGGATATTAGTACTTATATTATCAGAAGATAATCATCAGAAGTTAGATATCAGAACTTAAGTGCTGAAGGACGATCAGATAAGGACAGTAGCTGATTAAAGGAAAGAAGATCAAGATAAATATAAGAAGAGATATGCATGAAGAAGGAGTTCCGTGAAGAATGGAATACTTGGACGAAAAGATATCTGATTGATATGTTTTAGGAAGCAGAATTATATTCCATATCAATTAGCGATTATCTTGTAACTGTGTAGTATATAAACACAGACATAGGGTTTACACTATAAAAGTTATCATATTCGAGAAGATTATTCATTGTAACCCTAGCAGCTCTCGTGATATTTGTTCATCACTGAGAGGTAACAGTTCCATACTGTAACAGAGTTTATTGTTTCAATAAAGTTTGTTTTCTGTTACTTAATATATTAAATATCGATTTGGTTGTATTATACACTATATTCACCCCCTTATACAGTGTGTGTGACCTAACACCCTCAATTTGCTGAAGCGAAGAGAGAAGAAAATGCCAGATTGAAGCAGGAAAAGAAGCAAGTTGTTCTAGATGCTAAAAAGACTAAATAAAAGAAAGGGCAAATTGCTATCTTGGCCAAGCTATATGCTGTAAATTCATCACAACAAATTCCTACTCAACCACATGAAATCATTGAATCTCAAGATCCAAAGAAGCAAGTTGAACAACATAAGAAGTCTCTAAGAATCAAGGAATTGGCTAAAAAAACCAAAAGGAAACTAGACATTGTTGATAAGGAATTGGAGAATCAGTTTCCCAAGAAATCCACTTCAACTACAACTCAAGCATCAAAACCCTCTGTGGTATTTGAAGATATCAAGGTGGCGGATCCTTACAAGAACATTCATGGTGAACCTATTGTGCCTAAGGATGAGCCAATAGAATGGGAGAACATACCAATTCCTGACTTCAGTTTACCAATCCTCAGCAAGCCAAAAAGAACAAAGTCAAGAGCAGTCAAGAAAGTGAAGTTATCACCTCTCAAATCCAAATCTCTAGTCAAAGCTCAATCTAAAGTCAACAAAGGAGATTATGTGTACTTGTGTGACATCAAGGAGTTTTCTGATCTAAACCTCTATCTAGATGAACTAGATGAAGTGAGAGAGATTGATGCATACAGAAACCTAACTGAAATGTTAGTGTTCAAGTACAAGGGAGGAAAGGAGATTCAGTGGCCACTTCACGAGATCCTTCAAGAAAGCCAAGTTGTGCTGATTAAGGTTTATTCATCTTTCAAGAAGAAATTTAGGTTCAATGTTACTGCAAGAAGATTGGTACTGAAGAAGATTGAAGAACTAAGGAGTGTTAGAGCTAAAGATGCACTTCCAAAGACTCTAATCAATCCTTACACAGCGAGAAGAGTGCATCTAAGGCCCTACTGGCTGATAGAGTTCATGGATGACAAAGGAGTGAGAAGATTTTTCACCTTAGAAGACCAATTGAGCATCTCTAGCAATGAGACTCTCTTAGAAATGCAAGAAAAGCTAAATCTCTCCGAATCTGATGAACTGGAATTCCACAGGTAGCTCCAAAATCTGATTGAAGAAAACAACGGAAAGCTTGGAAAGAGATCCAGACCTTCAAGGAACTATATAAATCTGCTCAGGCTAGAGGAGCACCTTGAAAATGACTGTGAGCTAAACTTTGTACATTCTGTTAGTTAAAGCACTTTTTAGTATTATCTACTTTCTTTTAAAGTTGTATTTTTAGGGTGTTTTTTTATCATCAAGTATCTCTTAATTTATGGCTACAATTCCAGTAGACATAAATTGGGGGAGATTGTTGTGTAATGTTGTGTACTTGATGATTTCATGAACAAAACACCTTGGTAGATTTTACTTAGTGAAAATGTTGCACTCGACGGATAAGGATTATAGTCCCGACGGATAACTCATTTCAGTCCCGACGGATGATGACTTAGTATCCATTGAGTGAGTAGCTTATGTAACAATAAGTCTGTAGCACATTTCTACATACACATTGTTTAGAATCTGTAGTAGTACCTAAGTCATGTTGACTTTAACTAGATATGCAGAATAGGTTGATTAATTATACATAGATGATGTCTTGTAATTCGGCATAAATGAAATAAATTCAAGTGCCAGATTGTTACCTGACGGATAACCAATAATGAATTCGACGGATGATCAACAACCTGACGGATGATCATTAACTCGAAGGATGATCATGAACCCGATGGAAAAAGAATTCAAATATCTGTTGACAGTGACAACACAGTCACATGCGTCGAGTGTATGCAAATGGAATGTGGTAGCCTATTCAACTGGGTTTTTGAGAACAAAGAAGCATTGTCATTGTAACACCCCCAAATCCGGGGTCGGGGATCCGGGTTGTCACGAGTTCCATTTCCCTTAACAACACCCAATCTTAATAAATAATCAACTACTCTGTACTGTGACCCCACAATAAACACACACACCACAAGTTATAGTCTCAGAGATGAATATCCAAAAATAATCACAAGTCATTTTATTCCACAATTATATGCCAATACACCTTAAATAGGTTTCTGAATAAATTTACATTTCTTTGCCATTATTACAATTCATAAATATACATAATCTGATACATCAAAAGTTGAAAGCCTAGCCTATTGGTAGTTCCTACCTCAGCTATGGCGGCATCAGTGCTTCTAGAAAACTGCGGAACGTCTCCTAACCTCTTGCGAATCGGGAGCTTGGTCCGGTTCATCTTGTCTATCTGATGTTGTGTGATGAAAGAAGAAAGCAAGGGTGAGCAGCAAGCCCACCAAAATAATATGTATAATGATTAACAATATATGAGCCTTCTCATAGTACTCATGAAAGTCTTGGTCAAAAGAAATGAACCAAGTTGATATCTTAATGCGATGAAGTCGCAAAATATTCAGTATATATATATATACATATATACTTTTCAAAATATTGGAAGTCCTCTTCCATGCACAATATACACAAAGTCCCAGTGTATAACTGTATAAAAAAAAATATCGTTGCAAGGTGATCTCATATATCTAACCTTGTCTCAACGTTTTTCTGAAAATCTTTGTCATTCATAAGACAATTATTAATTAGATATAAGTTTAAAAGATGAAGTTACAAGATACCCCAATATACTTATATCTTTCCCAAATACTACTTGAACTACCACCGTTCAAGTTATAATTAGCTTCAAAAGTTCATCACATAGATGAGACTATAAGGCAAGATTTGAATAGATTAAATCTTTAAAATATTATCAAAATAAAATGAAGTTACAAGATACTTCATTTGATGTAAACATCATTTTGAAAACTTGACCCTGCCAACACTCAACAATCGCCCAACCGTAGCCTTTCTATCGAAGTGCTCTGGGTAGTGTTGCAGAAATTATCCAATTGGATGATGAACTCATTACGGGAGTTTGCCGCGCCAGGAAGACCACTTACGATGATCAGTCGTAGTAGTACAACCCCACCATTTTCTACATGTAGAGGAGAACCTGTCGGATTTACTTGTCAACCGAACACTGAACTCCTAAGGAATGGACCGCCTTAGCGGAACTTCCAGGCCATTTGGGCCAATATAATAAGGCTGGGCCGGCGCTACTCGGCCACTTACGCCACTCCTAGTTCAGATGAAATCCATGACTCTGAAACGTAAAGCTTGTCCCCACTTTCCCCAAGTAGAAACTTGTTGATACGGCTCCACCAAGAAGTCGTATCTATTTGGAAAGGAGAACTCACCGATATTTCCCAGGCGATGCCTGTTAATGGATTAACTTGTTCCAAGAATTTTACTTCCCGAGTGTTGGGTAAGTAATCAATTCATTTATCAAAACAGCAACCTTGTTGCGAATATAAAACACACCACAGAGCCGGATCCCTCAGGTTTTGAGCGAGTATTTAAATCCCCTTCGAAAGGAGGATCTTAAAAAAATGAGTTTTGGGATCCGCTCTAACTTTTAAAAAAATCATTTTGAAGACTCGCAAAACATTTTTAAGAATGTTTGGAGTGAAGCTGATTTAATGAAGTAAATCAATCCCCAGAATATTTAGAAAATGTCTGAATATTATTATTTAAATAATATTCCCATAAAGAATAATCTTTATAAAATAATTGAAGTAGAAGTATTAAAACTTATACTTGAAATGAATAGGTCATAAGCCCTCGAATGAATATTCAAATAATATTCAAATAATAAAATAAACTGAGTCATAAGCCCTCGAATGAATACTCAAATTAATATTCAATTAAGTAAAATAAAGGTATCGAATAAACCTTATTCGATCCATAGTTTTAAAAACTATATCCATATATATATAAATATATATATATATATAATATACTCGGGAACATCGACTCCCGGTTTAGAAATATGTTCACCTTTTATCCCCTATACTAAGGGTATACGCAACTACTTGCTTATTTCTAGCATAGGTATTATGCAACTATAAGCATTGAAATCAACAGATAGATAACCAGATTACGAAACAGACATGCATATATACCATATCAGCATGCTCCAATATATCGCAAAATTTGCTAATAACAATCATGCACTATCACAAGATAATGCATATACATATATTTACATCACAACAACAGTATATCGGGTAGAAAACTTGCCTGAGCGACTGGGGGTTACAAATGGCTCGGGACGAGTCTGGTAACCTATAAACAACAAGTAAGTTGGAATTAAACTAAAGTCACTTGTAAATCTATACTCTAACCAACTCAGACTCTAACGCTCGTTTTGCGCTTACTGATTCTCTTAAGTCACTCGAGTACCCTCGGCTCCACCATTTTTAATAATTTAACCTTTACGAGTTTTAAGGCGATTCCTTCGCGAGTGTCTTACCAACTGCCTAACACACTTACCATAAATGTTTCATGCATTAATTAACCCTTTTTGGTCTTTAACCTATGTTTCAAAGTAAGGCGAGGGGAAAAGTTTCGTTCGCGAAACGCCGTTACTTGAAACGGTCGTTTCTCCTAAACCGTGCATCGGAATCGAACGAACTACATATCAAAACGAAGCTCGTAACATGAGCTATCTAAACATGGCAGTAGTCATAATCTAGCAGGGGGTTCTCGGGTCCTAATGTTATGCACAAAAACAGTCCAAAGAAAATCGGACGTTACGACGGCTATGTTTACGCGATTACCAATGTTTAAACTACTCCAATTAACCACCAACCAACTCATAACCATCAATACAACAAAACTTCACCTAAACCATACCACATCAGTCCATAATCTCCAAGGTTTTCAACTCAAACAACCACAATCAAGACCTATGAACTATAATCAAGCTTCAATTACCAAAAACACTTTCAAATCAAACCAAACTACTAATAATCACAATCCATGCTTCTCATTTCACAACACCAACCATTAAACTTACTAACAAATAAAGTAAAGGCTAGGGTTTGAAGTTTATACCTTCCTTGGGAGGTGTTAAGTTGCTAGGAAGCCTTAGGGAGCCTCCTACAAGCTTGATCTTTTCAAAGAAATCAAGAACACAAAGTTAGGCTTTGAAGTTTCTAAAAGTCCGATTTAAAGAACTGTAAAAATGAGGGTCTTACCATGATTATTTGGACGAGACTTGTGAACAAGAGTTGTAGGCCATCTCAATACCTTTCCAATGAGCTATAGAACACAATATTTGAGTGAGAAATGAAGGAGATACAGCAGTTTTAGTGTTCTGGTTCTGTTTTGGCCGAGAGCATGAAGAACAATGCCTTGGTTTCTTTTTGATTTTGATGAAAAATGATTTGTTTGGCTTGGTTGGTTTGATTTTTGTGTTTGTTTTAGTAAATTACCTAGTTACCCTTGATTTTGTGTGGTTAAAAAGCCACCACATCTCCTTCCTTCCCATGTCATGCTTGTGTCATCCTCATGATGTCATCCTCCCCTCCTTGTCCTCTTCTCATTGGTTGGGTGACATCATCCTCTCTAATCCCTTTGATTAACTTCCTAATTGTTTGCCTAATGACCGCTGATCTGTTATACGGTTCGCTTAACTTTCGTTTTCGTTTATCGTTTGAAGGATCATACCCGGGATCTTATTACTTAGGTTCCCTTAACCTTTCTCAATATATTATATTCCTTTTATGATCCTCTCCTATAATCCTTTAATTTAAATCCTTTTTATCCTGTTACCTTTTTCTCAAATCTTTCCGTATCTAGTGTATTTCCGGGAAAAATCACAGTGTTCGGATTTGGATTCTGCCGATCTTTACATACACTTATATCCCATATAAAGTACTAATAAAATCTCAGAATATCCATATCAGAACCCCTACATAGTGTGGCATGAAAAGTTTTCTCATTCAGCAAAAACACTATTCATAAGGGTTTCAAAAATTTCCCAAAAATTGGGGTTATTACAGTCATTTCCATGCTATTATGAAGATATTCAAAGATGCTGGAATAGAGTAATGAAGTAGCATTGCATTAGACTTGATAGTTTTTATTTTATTATCCTGTCTTATTACTTTGTAATCTTGGTGATATATAAACCAAGAAGCAGTAAATAGAACAGTAACTAAGGAACTAAGCAACCAAGAGAGAAACATTTGTAAGCTGCATTCTTGGCATTTCTCTCATTCTTAGTTGTTATCATTTTGTAAGCAGCTGTGAGCTTTTTGCACACAGAGTTCTCTCGATAGATATTATATATCTCTGGTGGAATCATTCAAATCCACCAGAAATTTTTTAAAGACTCTTGTTTTTAATTACTTGTGTTTTGATTCATTTCAAGTAACTATTCCGCATTCTGCTAATCAATTCACACTTATATATATATATATTTGAGTTAGAACATTTTTATTCAAGAAAAAGTTTTAAGAATTCCATTCAACCCCCTTCTGTAATTCTTGTTTCATTGTTAAGGGACTAACAATCACATTGCTTTAAAAATTCCCAAGATGGCATCTTGAACTAGAGCCTACTTCTCCCCCTATGTCCAATGGTTCTTCTTCACTATCTCCACCTTCACCTCCAAAGAATTCTTCTGAACCACCAGTCTCACAATCAACATCACCAGCTGTAGAAGGCAAAGTTGTGATGGCATCCTTAGCTCTTTGCATGGACTCTGTGGTGTGCACCAAGTTTAGCATCCTTTCTGCATTGTCATTGCCCTGTCCAGCTAGAAGTTGGTAGGCTGGAACAGGGTGAGTAAATAGCTCAGCATCTAAGGAGGTGGAATCTATAACATCTTGAGTTTGCTGAGATAGTCCCTCCCTGTCTGCATCCTGGACATTCATTAACTCACTTACAATAACATCCACCCTTATATCTTCATTACCTGCTTTTCTCTCATTTTCTCTCTTTTCTTGCATCAAGGTCTCACCTTGGCTCACCACCCTGAGACCCTCACCTTCACCATCTAAGGTGGGACTCCTCACACTCTCTTTTGCCAACCCTGAAGAACTGGATTGCATCTTTTCACTCTTTTCCTCTCCTTTTTCCTGGGAGCAACCCAGACTCTCACTCAGTTCACTCCCTTCCCTTAATCCTAGGAGTGATTGTACTACCACTAAGTCTTCTGCACTGGAGATAATTGATGAAATTTGAAGTTGTGCAGAGACACTCGACAGATAAGGGATATTCATCGGGTTAGCAGTTTTACTATCCGACGGATAACTGTTGTTAAGCTTATCCGTCAGGATACAATCACTACTCGACGGATGAGCAGTATCCATCGAGTGAGTAGAAATTAATGTGTTTGGAGTGGAAACTATTGTGGACTCTGTGCAGATTGATGAGAATTTTGGCACAGATGTCTCAACAGTTCCTGAAAGAATTGGAAAGTAAGCCAACAAATCATCCAAAAGATGATGCTCACTTGCACTAGATTTTGGCTTCCCCAACAGAGTTAAAGAAGGGGAATCAGGAATTGATGTGTTTTTCATGTCCACATCCAGAGAGTTTGTGGGAGAATTTGGTGTTTGAGGTGCTTCTATAACTAAAGATTTTGGTTGTGACTCCACATTTATTAGAGCGACATCAAACTGACTTTGAAAAGGTGCAGTGACTGTGTCTTCAGCACCAGTTTGCACAGTGTGTGAACCCTGTACATCCCCAAGGGTTTTTGGTTTCTTCTTTCTAGCATAGGTTTGGGGTGAGCTTGTGTCACTTACCCTTTTGGCATGTGCTCTTGGCTAGGAGCTTTGTTCAATAGTCATATCCTTTTGGGAGGATGCAACTAGCAATGAGCTTATGTCCTTATTAAGCACTACAGTTTGTTGGGAAACCGCAGTGTGGCTAGGCTGGGAAATACTCACCTCTCCAACCTTATTCTTAGGGTTTCTTTGATGTTCACCCTAACCCTCACCTTTCTTACCCATCTTCACACTCCCCTCTTTTGGTTTGGTGGATTTTGCAACTGGCATCTTTTGAGAGATGCAAGAGGGGGCTTCCTTTGACTTGGATTTAGAATTTTTGATGGTTTGGTTGCTTGGGTAGGCAACTGTTGGGTCATTGACACAGTTTCCAGAGCTACACTATAAGGCAAAGAAATTTGTGAGGATGGAAGAGTAGGGATAGTTGAACTTACCTCACTTACCTGAGATGCCTCCATAACAGGAAAATAGAAGAGTGTCACCTCTTTGTGATTGTTTGCCCTGTTCAAATCTGCAATAATCCTTCTCTCTTGAACCCAATAATCTAATTTGTTGGTTGGGTTCTCAAGCACAATATCCTCAGAGAGGTGGTTAGCAATCATCATTAAAAATCTAGCATAATAAACATTTTTACCTCTCTTATTTAACTCCCCTAACTTAAACCCCAACTCAATTATTGTAAGATCACTAAAGTTGAAAAATTTATCAGTAACAAGCATGTTAAGCATAGAGATATTGACAGTATCAAAATGACTGATTTTACCAGAAAAGACCTTGGTAACTACATCACACAGATAACTCTATTCCTTTCTAAGACCCAACCTCCTAATTTCACTTAATTTAGAAGTAGAGAGTGCATAGTTCATGGATTTAAGCATGTTAATAATGTTAGTGTCTGTGTGTGGTGAAGTTATAATATTATCAGGAATCTTGAAACATGCTTTAAAAATGTCACTATTAACGCATAATTCCTCACCTTTAATAGTGAAAGTGATAGTCTTATCAGCTGAGTTGTATATAGCAGTTGTCCACATCTCTTCAAGAACCTCATAGTAGATGTGGGTGATTCCAGCATGGCATAGTTAAGTTTGCAGTTCTTCACAAAATCCATCATCTTGTGGTAGTCACCAAACTGTTGAATCCCCTTGTTCACAAGTGCAGTGAAGTTGTTCTTCTCATAAATAAATCCAGTTTGAGACATTATCTTGACGACATGTGCCATTGTTAGAGAGTAAAAACTTGCAGAGAGAGAGTAAGTGCTTTTGAGAAAGAAAGAAATTAGAGCAGATGATTTGAGAATAATAAAAGAAAATTAATGAAAATGAATTAAGCTTTTATACTATCTCAAAAATAACTGTCAAAAATAATAAAGTAAAATAAAGTAACCAATAAGAATTGCCCAAAGTAGCCGTTTAAAAAAAATAAGCTGTAAAAATTCCATCAATTATCCGCCGTGTTATGCTTACAAACTGTAAGTATACTCGATGGATAATGTTCAGAGAATCAACGGCTAAGAATAAGACAATTCGATGGATAAGAATAAATCAGTTATCCGTCGAGTCATAAAATATTCCAGAAAAGTAATTGATTTTATTAACAAATAGTATACCGACGGATGATCAAACTCTATGGATAGTGATCATCCGTCGAGATGTAAATTTTGACTTAGCCAAAATTTCATCCATGACTGAAAAATCAATTAAATTTCTGGCTGCATTACAACATGCAAACAATCTATAAGGATTCAAGAGTAATTTAGCATACCTAACTCACTTACCAACCTTGAAAAGGTGGATTCATCCAGTGGCTTGGTAAATATATCTACAAGCTGCTTTTCACTTGGAACAAAATATAGTTCCACAGTACCATTCATTACATGTTCCCTTATGAAGTGGTACTTGATGTCTATGTGCTTTGTCCTTGAATGATGTACTGGATTTTCAGTGATGGCAATTGCACTTGTGTTATCACAGAAAATGGAATCTTTTCAACTTGCAAACCGTAGTCTATGTGGCGCCCCAAAATCCGGGGTCCGGAATCTCGGAGGCCACGCCATCTAACTATTACAACCACATAACTCACACCACAATATATAAATACTCACGCTTCACGACCCCACACTTATCACACACACACACACTTACAGGTTATTGTCTTGGAAACGAACCATTCATAACTAGAGTGATTTCAACCATTAAGTGATAATTATTACAACCCAAAAGTGATTAAGTCTTATCGAGGAGTAACCTTTAAGTAAGGCTGGTCCGCCGGCCAAATATACGTTTCTTGTTTATTACCTTGCATAAGTCATACTTATAAATAAGCCAAACTAAAAACAACTGAAAACTAAACCAGCTTATTCGAACTACCTGTGGTACAT
This sequence comes from Apium graveolens, assembly GCF_009905375.1. NCBI lineage: Eukaryota > Viridiplantae > Streptophyta > Magnoliopsida > Apiales > Apiaceae > Apium > Apium graveolens. Next base: position 122,644,287 of record NC_133652.1, read on the forward strand.
CACCAAACAATCTACGGAACAGCTGGCCATTTCCTACCCATTTCCTGGTTGTGGTTCTCATGGCAGGCATCTTGATTCACTGTTGTATTGTGTCAATTTAAGAAAATGAGTGTGAGCTATAATGCACAGCATAATAATGTATAGTATGAAAATGACTGTATGATAACCTACTTAAAACATCATATATGATAATTATGTTTTATTTGCAAATAGTTTTCCCTTGGTGATACACACCTTTTTATGAAAATAGTTCTTAAGGGGATTTTATTATCCTGCGAATACCTTATTAGGAAACCCATCACCTAGGCTTGGGTTACTTGCATCACAATTCCAATTGGAAGAAATTAGGACACTCGTTGGAGCCACCGTATACGATGATCAGTCGTAATACGATAATAGTAACATTTTCTACTAGTAGAAGGACGACACCTTCATATCCCGGTTATCACCCTTGCCGCATTCGGGCTAGGTGTCCCATTTTTGGGTATACACATACTTCACAAGTTCCTGAGTACAGAGAGTACCTTCACCTGCGGTACCTTTGGTAGTCCATCTAGCACACATAGTACCAGAGTCTACCCCTTCCTTGTCCTTTAAAAGAATTCTATCAATCTCGAGAACTCGAACCACATCGAAGTTCCCCAAGCGTTTTGCTTGTCGATAGAAACAGCTTATCTTACTAAGATATAAGTGTATATATGTGTATACGTACTTCCGAGATTTTCGGAGGAAGTACTAAGGATGTGAGTTGACCGTTGTCAACAAAAAACAAGAGGAAAAAGTTTCTCCTTGAAACTATATTCAAAATATTAAATAAGTCGGGATAATATTCACCGACGATTCTGAAATTATTCGAATGATGTTCCGAAATCAGGAAGTATATTTTAAATCAAGATCTATGATTTTTAAATCAATAATAAACCCTTTAATGAATAATAAATAATTAAATAATAATCGATAAATAAATAAACCTCGAATGAGTTTACTCTCAAAAAGAATATTTAAAATAATATTCCTCAACTAGTTTATGTCTACGTAGTTAATAATCTTTCATGTATAATCGGGTTTAAAATACATAATCGTTGGAGTATACTTCTCCCGTAATAAAGGAATAGGTATATAGTATTTATTATTCGAACAATAAAATATAGTTGAGGGAATATGATCGTTGGGAAATCTTTTTAATAAAAGTTCGAGGTATTTTTAATGTTTCGTAAGTGGACGTTGAGTCCCTTTAAAACGTACTACTATGGACTTATAATCATCCTATAATATCACCGGAATGACTCCCGGATTTTATAATACGTCACGCTTAAAGCGGAATTAACATTTCACGATATATACTTATCGTACAACATCGCTACTTTATGCGAAAATTCAACAACTACATATCATGGAAAACTGGGTATTTATACAATGATAATAAAACAATTACAACACAACAGTAAATGGAGTTGGGTTCGTAAACTTGCCTGGGTATCTCGAGGTGGAGAATGCTCTAGGTTCCGCTCAGAAATCTATAAACATAAACACAATTCGTTAGGTCTCATTCTAATTTTCGGCGACTCGCACTCACGCGCTACTTATTATGCACCCTCTCAACTTATATTACCCTTATTATTCCTTTAAGTCATTATTCACATCATGGTCGCTTCATTTTTCTAAGTATCTTAGGTTCATTCTCATTATCGCCGTCGGCTCCGCTTATGGATCCTACTGTTTCTAATCGCGCAGTCTCGGCTCCGATATTTTTATAAAATTGAAAAATCATTATGTTTACTTGAAATTTTTATGACAGTTAGGAAACTCAAAATACTACTCTCTGTAAAAATTTCATGATTTATAAACACCTTTAAGTCGATCCTTTATATTTTCAAAGTACGTAATTCATAGCAATTTTTGTCGCGTAAATCACTTTTAGTAAAATGACCATAACTTTTGATCCGTAAATCAGAATCAAGCGATTCAAGTGCCTAAATGATCCTTATAAAACTGTCTACCATAATCAAGGTTTATTTTTCAAGAAACCTTAAAACTTCGGGACTTTCTGCAGAAGCTTAAAGTTACGATTTGTTGGTTTTAACGGAGTTACGTTTACGTTCGGGGTTTCATTTATGTCCTAACTCTTAACACAACCACCAACAATCATCATCTCATCATCAACAAAAAAACTCCTTTCAAGAACATCATGTTCTTGAGTTAACAACAATCAACCTTAAATCTACTTAACTAAACATCAAGATTCCAACCATACCACTTCTAAAGTTAGGTGTACAACTACATACTAAATGGATCTTAAAAATGAATCTTAAATAAAGTTGGACCAAAGATTTTTACCTTTCTTGAAAGCTTGAAATGTGTTCTTGAGGATGGTGGAGTCTTGGGAGTGCTTGGTATGGTTTTTGGAACCTAAAACCACTATTGAAATCAAGAAACCAAAGAGGCGTTACTATTCATACTATTCACTAGTGACTTTCTTGATTTTATTTCACCCATCAAACCTTGATAAAAAGAGATGAAAGAATTTCCTTACCTTATTTTGATTGGTAGGAAGCTTGAGAATTAATAGGATAATTTTACCATGGCTAGATTTTGAGATTTGAATTTGAATTCCTCCCTTCTTTCTTGAAAAGCCGAATGGAAATAAGTGGGGAGAGAAGGGGGTACTTATGCTTGCTTCGTTGGCTGCTTCTAGGAAATGGGGTGGTGATATCTTTCCCTTGATTTTTATTCTTTCTAGTATAGCATTCTAGGTTTATTCCTTGTTGCAAATCTTGGGGACAAATCCAAGTAGCTTGCTAGTTTACAAGCTAACTACATGTGCTAGCTTCTTTAGCACACTATTTGGCTAGCTTGCTTGATCATCCTATGGTTAGCATACTATTTGATGAAGTAACCATGGTTACTTTCTTACCATGGTTAGTTATTGCGTTACGTTTATTTAATTGATTACGCGTTCGCTCGGTTGCTTAAACGTTTTCGTAATACTTACTCGTAAATGGTTCGCGACGTAATTCCTTTCGTATTTATTCCTTATATATTGAATTATCATACTTGAATATAAATCCGTAGGGTTTTAATCTTGTAGTTATATTGTGATTCCTATAATCCTCGATGAGTCATAAATACGGTCATTTTTCAAAGTTCGTTTTCTTCAAAAACTAATAGCGTTTACATACACTCATTTGGTACGTATAATCATAATATTAACTCCGAAACTCCTTTTCTCATGCACTACATAGTGTGGGATCAAAAGTTTTTCCCATCCGTCAGGGTTACTATTCATTAAACGTTTTACAAGGTCTCAAAAATTTGAGTTATTACAGTCTTCCCCTCTAACAAGGATTCCGTCCCGGAATCAATTAGAAAATAAGTGGAGATATCTAATCCTCATTACGTCTTCAAGTTCCCAAGTTGACTCTTCGACATTCTGATTTCTCTATAAGATCCTAACCAGCTTCACAGTCTTGTTCCTCAGCACTTGTTCATTTTGGTTCATTATCCTTACTGGCAGCTCGATGTAGGTCAGGTCTGGTTATAAATCTACATGTTCGTATTCTATTCCATGTCATGCATCTGCATGGTACTTCCTTAACATGGACATGTGGAACACGTTGTGCACTTGTTGTAAATTAGGAGGCAAGGCGAGCTCGTAAGCTAGAGGTCCTATTCTCCTCAAAATTTCAAAGGGTCCTATGAATCTGGGACTCAGCTTTCCATTCTTCCCAAATCTCATCACTCCTTTCCACGGAGATACCTTCAATAGAACATAATCTTCTACTTTATATTCCCTATCCTTCATGGTCTGGTCGGCGTACTTCTTTTGTCTGTCCTGAGCTGCTATCAGTCTTTTCCTGATAAGTCCTACCATTTCCCTGGTCTGTTGGACTAACTCTGGTCCTAATATCTTGTGTTCTCCAACTTCGTCCCAACATAGGGGAGAGCAACATCTCCTTCCGTAAAGAGCTTCATACGGAGGCATTCATATGCTAGCGTGATAGCTGTTGTTATAAGAAAACTCGATCAGGGGTAAGTGGTCATCCCAATTTCCTTTGAAATCAATGGCACATACTTGTAGCATATCTTCTAGGGTCTGAATAGTCCTTTCGCTTTATCCATCAGTCTGGGGGTGGTAAACGGTACTCATGTTCAGTCTGGTGCCTACGCATTCCTGGAAGCTTCTCTAAAATCGGGAATTAAACCTTGGGTATCTATCTAACACCATGGCTACAGGAACTCCGTGTCTCACTACAATTTCCTTCAAGTAGATATCCACCAACTTGTCTACGGTGTATCTTTCGTTGATTGGTAGGAAGTGTGCGGACTTGGTCAATCTATCTATGATAACCCATATGGCATCGTGATTGGTCTTTGTCCTTGGTAGGCCTATCATAAAATCCATGGCTATATGCTCCCACTTCCATTCCATAATTTCCAGGGGCCGTAATAGTCCACTAGGTCTCTGATGTTCAGCCTTCACTCTCTGGCATGTCAAGCACTTACTGACCCACTCTGCCACTTCTCTCTTCATGTTAGGCCACCAATAATATTCTTTAAGGTCACGGTAAATCTTCGTAATTCCTGGGTGGATTGAATATCTGGAGCTGTGCCCTTCGTGCAACAGCTCATCTTTTTATTCTTGCACATTTGGAATCCAAATTCGGGATGCATACCTCATGATCCCTTTCTCGTCCTTCTCGCATCTCACTTCTTCACCGGTCAATGTTCCTCTTTCTTCACTCATCTTCTTTTCCTGACATACTCGTATCTTTTCAGTCAGCTCTGGTACTAGCCTAATCTCAAATAATCCTTCCATTCTCTTACCGGTCATTCTCACGTCAATTTCCATCTTCTCGAATTCTTTAATTAGTTCTTCCGATGTCATTATCATCTTGAGTCTTTCCTTCCTACTAAGGGCGTCAGCCACCACATTGGTTTTACCCGGGTGATACAAAATTTCACAATCGTAGTCTTTTATCAACTCTAACCATCTCCTCTGTCTCATGTTCGGTTCCTTCTGAGTGAAAATATATTTGAGGGTTTTATGGTCAGTGTAGATCTCGCATTTCTCACCGTATAGGTAGTGTCTCCAAATTTTCAGGGCAAACACTATGGCTGCTAATTCTAGATCATGTGTAGGGTATCTGCTCTCACACTCCTTCAATTGTCGAGAGGCATACGCTATAACTTTGCATTGCTATATCAGTATACATCCTAATCCTTTAAGTGATGCGTCGATGTATATCACAAACTCTCCCTTTCCATCAGGAAGAGCGAGCACTGGTGCTGACACCAGCCTCCTTTTCAGTTCTTGAAAACTCTCCTCATATTTCTTTGTCCATACAAACTTTTTTGTCTTCCGGGTAAGTCTAGTCAGTGGACCGGCTATCTTAGAAAAATCTTGCACGAACCTTCGGCAATATCCTGCTAAACCCGCAAAACTCCTAACCTCTGTTGGGGTAGTTGGTCGTTCCTAATTGGATACCGCCTCTATTTTGGCAGGGTCAACTAAAACTCCTTTGCTACTCACCACATGTCCTAAAAACTGAACTTCTCTTAACCAAAATTCACACTTCGAGAACTTGGCATACAATTTCTCATTCCTCAAGATTTCTAAGATTATCCTCAAATGTTATGCATGTTCTTGCTCTGTCTTTGAGTAGATCAGAATATCATCTATAAAAACTATCACACATATATCGAGGTACTTTTTGAATACTCTGTTCATCAAATCCATAAAGGCTGCAGGTGCATTGGTTAACCCAAACGACATGACTAAGAACTCATAGTACCCATACCTAGTGCGAAAAGCAGTCTTCGGTATATCTTCCGGTTTGATTTTCAACTGGTGATATCCTGTTCTCAAATCTATTTTGGAAAAGTGTACAGCTCCCTTGAGTTGGTCGAATAGGTCATCAATCCTGGGGAGAGGGTAGCTATTCTTTATAGTCAGCTTATTCAGCTCTCGATAATCTATGCATAATCTCTTACTTCCATCCTTTTTCTTTACGAACAGTACTGGCGCTCCCCATGGTGACACACTGGGTCTTATCATTCCATTATCTAATAACTCTTGCAGTTAAGAAGCTAGTTCCTTCATCTCAACTAGGGCTAGCCTATATGGGGCCTTGGATACTGGTGTCATTCCTATTGCTAATTCTATAGTGAACTCTATTTCCCGGTCAGGTGGCAATCCTGGTAAGTTTTCTGGAAATACATCCTCGAATTCGTTTACTATGGGTATGTCCTGTATATTAGGGACTTCCTTCTTTCTATCTACCATATAAGCCAAATAGGCCTCGTTTCCCTTCCTTAACAATCTTTTTGCCTGTAGCATGGTCAGAAATTTCTGGTTCTTTCGTTGACCTTTAAACACTACTTCTTTTTCGTTTTGCACTCTTATCTTTACCCACTTCCGTTCACAATCTATTTGTGCTCCGTTACTGGATAACCAATCCATTCCTAAGATTACATCAAATTCTCCTAACGCAAATGGGATTAGGTCAACCTCGAAGACCTTCCCTTCTAATTTCAACTTGCACTTAGGGTGTACTTGATTTACAGGAATTATTTCTTTGTTTGCTATTTCCACTTGTAATATCTCACGTAAGGGTATGGTATTAAGTTTTAAATTTTTAGAAAAATCTTGAGATTTAAATGACTTGGTTGCTCTGGAATCAAATAGGACATTTGCATGTTCGGAATTTAACAAAAGGGTACCTGCTATCATGTCGGTGTTTCGGACAGCATCTTGAATAGTCATGTTGAAGGTCCTAGCAGCTGGGGGTCGGTTAGAGGCAGATTTGCTCATCCCTGAGGCTGGGGGCTTCAATGTTGGGCAATCCTTTCTCATGTGTCCTACCTTCCCACATTGAAATCACGTTACATTGGGTTGGGTGCAGTTGTTGGAAAGGTGTCCGATTTGGTCACACCGATAACATTTCAGGGGGGCTCTTGTCTGGGTACACACTCCAAGGTGTCTTCTCTTACAGGTTTGACACTCTGGTATTGGGGCGCGGGGTTATCTATGAAATGTGGCCCTAGATTGTCCGACGCCCTGGACAACACTCTCACTCGGAGCCTTTATGAATCCGGGGCCTCGTGCAGGTTTGGACGCCGCTCCCCTGACGAACCTGCTTGGAAGGCTCCGGTTCCCTGTTCCTATCCTTTGGTTTCCTATCTTCCTCTTCCTATTTTCCTTTTCCTTCACACTCTGCTCACTGCCTGCTTCAACAATCGAGGCTTTCTGCACTAAGGTGGCATAGTCGGTCAGCTCTAACACTGCCACTCGGTTTTGTATCTAATGTTTCAGACCAAGCTGAAATCTTCGCGCTTTCTTCTCTTCAGTATTCACAAACTCAGGCACAAATCTTGACATTTTTAGTAAACTTGGCCTCATATTCTGCCACAATCATCTTATCATGTTTCAACTTCAGAAACTTAATCTCCATCTGGGTCTCCATAAACCTAGGGAAATACTTGTCTAAGAACAGTCGGGTAAATCTATCCCATAGAATCACAACATCAGTCTCTAGGTTTCGTTTGGACTCCCACCAGTAGTTAGCTTCTCCTTTCAACATGTAAGAAGCAAAAATGGTCGTGTGTCGTTCCTCAACACCTAGTATCTCGAAGGACTTTTCTATCTCTTTGAGCCAGGCTCGTGCTTCAACGGGGTCGGCCGATCCTAGAAACTCTGGGGGTTTGAGAGATTTGAAGGCCCTAAAGGCAGTAGCTGCAGTCTGTTGGGCAACATGTGGCTGTGGTGGAATAGGCTGTTGGTTTAGATTTGCTCTTAACAGTTCCATAAATTTATTCATGGGGTTCCCTCCCTGATGGGTATCCTCAGCCTCTTCTTCTAGATATTTTTCCTCATCATATTCATTATAGTCTAGATCTTCTTCACTTTCTTCAGTTCATTCCGTTGTTGGTTAACAGATTATGCGGGCTGTGCCCTGGTTCCTCTTCTACGGGGTGGCATTGTTCTGATAATGAAAATTGGTAAACACAGTTGTAATATTTTAGAATTTATTTATATGTAAGCATGTCATTTATTATCTAGCAGGTTTTTTTTTACAAAGTGCAATAATATGGACATCATTTTCTTAATAACTGCTTAGATAAATATTCATAAGATCTCCCACTTATATATTGGGGACGAAACAACTAGCTGAGTTCATACATGCCTGATTACAATACATTACTACATGTCCAGAATACTGGAATGAAAATAAATAAGCCGTGTACCCTGAAGGGCTAGGAACGCTATCTACTACTAGCTATCCTATCAAAATTGGTGACAAGTCACCCAGCCTTCCTCAAGGTCCATATCTAGTCACTAGTCCCTCAGTCACTGTCACTGCGCGTGAGGTCATGCACCCTCCTCATCGCTCCTGCCAACATCAGCTCTGCATCAACCACCAGGATGTATCCTCCAATCGCTGTCATCCTCATCTGAACCCTGGTACGGAGCTCGATCCCATCGATCTCTCTGCGGGCTATGGCTGGGGAAGCAGCTCTGAAATCCCATGGGTATCCTAGTCGGGTGGCTCTCTCAGCTGTCAGTACCTGGCGTAACTCCACAATGCGAGTAGATTCCGCAGTAATCTCAGCGTTAAGCTGAGTCACCATCCAGTCATGTACAGCTACATGTATGGTCGTCGGGGGTGGTAGAGGTGAATCTGGGTCGCTAGAGGATATGTCATAAGCCTCGTAGATCTGTGCACGTATCCCCTCCTCCTCATCATCATCAGTATAGGGCAGAGGGCTCTGAATCCCTGGGGGTGGGGTAGGAGAGCGAATAGTCGGGTGAGGGTTGTAACAACCCAAATCCGGGGTCAAGATTTGGTGTCACGAAAACAATCTTTACATAAAACAAAAGAATATTCAATTAACCCCTTGAATCCGGATAGTTTACAGTTTATGGTATGAAACAAGAATCTAACCCTTTATAACTCACAATAACTAAAATACAAGTGTAAATACCTTTGAACTAATGCTCTTGTCACATTCTTCTAACACCTTCAACCTCTCGCAGCAGAAATTTCACTAACTTCTACTGTCTATCAAAGCTATTCACTTTTATCCTTATCTGTTTCTAGCAGAAATAAGAATTTACAAAGCAAGAGTGAGCCAAAAATGCCCAGCAAGTATATAATTTGAGTTTCAGGCATTAATATTAAAGGAAAAACTTTCGGACAAAATCTTAAAACAATTTTAAACAATTCTATTTATTTGAGTGAGTTGAGCAAATAAATGTTGGTTGTCACCAGCCTTTAACTAAAATCCAAAAATGACAAGCGATTCCCCGATTCATCTCCTGAATCAGGGTTTTATCCGGTTTTGGAATCATAAAACCTTTTAAGAGAGAATGCCGTATATGGCGATCAACAATAAATTAGACTGGACACTAGTTCGCATCTATATCCTGCTGATCAGTCAGAATATAGTGCAGATCCATACCTACCTGTATATATCCAGTCGGGTCCCCAGGCTCTACGGCCCATCTCAAGGCACCGGTTATGTTTCGGTCCTTAGTATTAAGTAAAACTTAATCCCCAAAATATCATTATCCAGCCCGTGGAGTATTTTGATATCAAATCTTTTTGAATTCAAAACATCCCAAATCAGGGTTCGCAAATAACCCGAAAGAATGGGTAATTGCTCAAGAGAGCAATCGAATTATAGGAACAATAATGAAAAGAACTGGCATAATAAAGAGTAATTGCAGCGAAATATAAAACATTTAACTATTCTGAACTTAGAATATGAACGAATAAATATTTGCAGTATTTTAAAAGAAAGTTTGGGGATACTTGCAGTATTAAAAAAATCAGGAATACTTGCCTCAACAAGCTTTAATTGCTATTACTAGTTGACTTTGATTCGACATGATTGTTCGGCTTTATCGTCAAACTACTATTCCATTCTGGATAAGATCCCGACTCTCAGGTTCTTCGATTGGAACTTCATTGATCTCAACGTCTAATCACTAGATAATTCCTAGTCCAACGTCAAATCTCGAGTCTTCCGACTAGGACCTACAGGGTTAAAATACCCTAATTCAGATAATCGCTTCGCTTAACATCACATCACTATCCTATTCTACCCATACGATTTCACAGTCCAACTTATATTTATATGTATTATTGAAATACACATAGCAGTTATGGCTTGCACCTTCAAAACTCGGTTCAATATTTAATTTTGGAAAATACATATATTTGTCGTTTTGAAAAATAGGGTAATCGATTATTCACAAAATATCTTGTCATGTCACGTAAATAGGTTTCATAAAGTTCAATTATATCCTCGTTCGACATTTCCGATAATTACAGATTACGTTCCCGTATTTTCGGAATTTTTTCCCGAAAATCGGGTAGCGTCTCCTTTGTTTATCAGCCTACCCGTCGAATCAGTCCGACGTCAAGTTCACAACAACAATCCAATCACAACCAATCCACAAATCCCAAACACCGATATGACTTTAATTATTATTTACTGTTATTCGTATCTTATTTTTCATTTCATTTCGAAATTAATTTCTCAACTAATTTTATTTATTTATAATTTAGGACTCAGAATTAATTCATCACGGTCCACTATTGACTCGTTAAAAGTCATCGTCAACAGCGGAAAAATTTATTGGTGCCCGATAAAATTCGGGTTTCCAAATAAATTCTACCGATTAATTTAATTTACTCCCGCACGAATTTATTTATATCACGTAACATTAATTAATATTTTTCTGCATAATTAAAATTTAATCAGTAAAGTAATACCAATATTCGAATCAAGGATAACACAGCACACGCGCTTCACGCGCTAGAGCAACAAATCGACAAACAGAATCGGAAAAGAACACAGGAAACAGAGCACCACCACACGCGCCTCACGCGCGCGAGTGGCCGGAAAAGAGGCAAGATCGGAACAAAACACAGGCGGCCAGAACTCAAACCACAGGCACACAATCAAAATTAACACACATACATTTGTATGTATATATATATATATATTTACCGAGTGAAAGGAGGAAGATGGCGGCGATTCGCCGGAAAAGAAAAGCAGCGGTAACGGAAAACAAGGCGGCGGCCCGAAACAGCGGCGGCGATACAGGGAAGTAAGGGAGAAAGAGAGAGAATCGAGAGGGAGAGATGAACGAGAGATAGATGAGGGAGAAACAGTAGAGAGAGATAGAGATTTCAGAGAGAGATTGAGCAAAGGAGATGAAGAGAGGGGGCGATGATTGGCCGTGTGTGTTTGTTGTTGTTATCTGTTGTTTTTCCTTTTTATTATGTATCTTTTATTTATTTATCTCCTTTATCCCTTCCTGAATCTAGCACTGACTATAATTTTAACGAATAAATATTCCTCACAATACTAAGAAATTAAAATTAAAATTTTTGAAATATTTAAAAACTAATAAAAATAAATTTTTTATAATATATATATATATATATATATATATTTCAAAACATTTCTAGATCGCGAGCTATATTCGCATTTAACAGTTAAACAAAAATAATGCGCGGTTATTTTTAATCAAAACGATTCCTGAAATAATTTTAAAACTCCCGAAATATTTAAAAATTAATAAAATAAAATTTTCATGATTTTTGAAACATTCTGGAATTAAATATTGATTTTACAATTAAATGCAATTCAGAAAATTATTTAAAAATAAATAATAAATAAAATATGGATTTCTAAATTTTATAAACTCCCAAAAATAATAAGTAAAATTATAAAATAACAAAAATAATTTTAGAGACAATTTTAACATTTATAAGAATAAATATTCAATTCAATCATTTTAAAAATGAATTAAGTGCATACAGCTCATTAATTAATTACAAAATCCAACAAATCACAAACAATTAATAATATAGCAACACATAGCTGACAGAACCATCACATATCTTATTTGTTTAATAATTCGATAATTATATTTACATATCAGATCTGAAAATAGGTTACTTAGCCGCTAAGTAACTAAAAAGACGATACAATTTTAATACCCGATTTGGATAATAATCAAAACAGATCCTCTTATAAAACACTTTATACAAGAATAAGATAGTAATGTCTCGCCTTTTGAGAATATGGGTTCTTATTGATATATAAAATGATTTGCGTATCGAAAATTTCACACCGGGACTCGTACAGGTCAAACTGTACCCCGGATTGAAAAGGTCAAAACACGGAAATTGTTCAGAATTATCAGATTAGGTTAGGAAGGAGTTTTCGGAAGAGTTTCAGATTGTAAAAACATAAAAACGATTGAAGTAGGACGATTTCTGATTCTATAAAGTAATTTTACAATTACGTAAAAATAATCATTAACAATTCTATAAATTCGTATAAAATCATATAATGATCCAAAAATTACCAGAAAAATACCAAAATTATTTATATTTAATTCTGGATAATTAAAAATTAAAATATCTAAATTTTTATCAGAAATAAACATCCAAATATTAATATCAATTATCAAATAATTCACCAAAATTCACATAATAACCACATAATAATTATTTATTGATAAAAATAATTACATAATATTTCCCAGATGTTACATCCTTCCCCCTTAAAAGGATTATGTCCTCAGAATCATGCTAAGGAACAGACCATGATGTTTTCTAAGTATCTATCTTATAATTTCTCAGTTCTCATCACATTAATCACAACTCAACGGCCTTTTACCGTCATCAACTCTATCAGTTGCTCATGCAACCCCTAGACATGCAACCCCTAACTCAATCTCTACTTCATACATTTGAAACTAAATTAATCTTCGTAGTCATACACACATGAATGTCTTATAGATTTGTTATACCTGTGACAACAAGATCAGCTCATTCACAATCGTTATATCTATCTTATTGTCTCAAAGGAATAACTTGATTCACACTAATCTTCTTTTCTTTCTAATTCTAATAGTTCGTGTTCATTAACTTTCTATTTTCACTGACCGTTCTACTTTACTTTTCATGTCTCCTTCTGTTCAGTTAGCCTGACCTATGATCGTTCCCAATCGCATTCAAGAATCTCTAATCGGTCTCTTACACTTTCTATCCGTCTGCGCTCGGTATGCTGAACTCATGGCGTCTTATACTTAGAAACGTTCTGAATCTATTTCAAAAACTAAAAAGTAAAGGAAAATCTCGACAATTGCATTTAACTTACCACTTTGTGGTATACTTCAATTTCTTTTCAATCACCATCAAGTATATTCATTGGGCGAGAATCTGCTACTATCTACAAGGAAATATTAATTTCGAACGGAATGAATCATAACTTTATTCAATACCCGGTCTCTTGGTACTAACACTCATTTTGTGGTCATATCAAATTAGATATCGATACGAACTTTGATGCTCACAACGTCCCAAACTGAAGTCAACATCAATCATCTGTATTAATACCACCTTTGATATTCAATAACAAAGTAAGTATCAGCATAACCCAGAAGACGGATCAAAACCTATTCTTTAATTCCCAACTTTTTCACTTCTTTTTAACCATTTCCCAACAATCTTAATGGTATTCACTCTTTTCTTTCTATTTGAAACATCTGTTCCTAAATGGACCTTTCCTGTTTGGTAGTTAACCACATACTGGAGCTCATAATCAATTATAACTAGAGTTCATATCTTTGAAACTAAGATTGCAGTTGCTATATATATTATTATTTATTTTTTTTCAACTCTTCGTAGGCATATCTTCAGGCGTTCATCTTGGTCTTCCTTAGTCTTTGAATTAGCGAGGATGTTATCAATAAATACAATTACATTATCCAAATACTCCTGGTACACTATGCTCGTTTAACCTTCAGAAATGACGGGTACATTATATCACTGGAACCCATGCTGCCCATACCTTACTCTAAACACAGCCTTTAGGGTGACCTCAAGTTTACAATTTCTGATGGTCGATGCGTAAATTCATTCCTCCATTATTCTTTTTCTCATGATCCCTTTTTTGTGCACATCACAAAACACTCTTTATTTCATTATTCTTTCATTCCACATTTCTGAAGTTTTCTTTCACTTATTATTTCATCCCTATTGAGTTAGACGATACAGGGCTTTTGACACCAGATTGACTGTCACACCCCCAACTTAAACAGCAAAATAAATATAGCTATTACATCATTCTAATGAAGAATACACAACCAACTCCAAGATCTTACAGTTTAGGGTTTGCAACAGCCCAACACTACCAACTATTACATCTGATTACAAATACCGAGTCCTCACACAACTATTATTACTTATTCTACCTGAGCTCGAACATAAGCATCAGCATCACAGGTCTTACGGGCAGTCTGCTTGAATCTAACCATAGCTGCTAGCTGTAATATCAGGGTAAAGCAAGGAGTGAGCCAAATGCTCAACAAGTGCTAACAGTACGACGCAAAACATAAATTGAGATATACTTTTAAGAATGACAATGAAAAGACATAACTAATGATAACGAGAGATAAAACTATGTGAGATGGCATTATTTTTGCTTGCATCAAAATCATTTTATGACGCTACGGATTACAGCCGGTGATCAGCCGCGAAGTAATCCTGAACCTCGCTGGGTTCTAAAACATTAACGGGAATCCCTAGGCAACTTTTAAGCCTAATATAAGTGTGGAAAGGACTCGCGTCTCAGTCCAGATCCACTATTCAAGAAAACATTTATCCCCCTTTGGGACTGAAAAACCCACATTTTATTTATTTCAAAAGCTGATGCCGAATTGTAACAAAATCTCTTTTAACAGTAAATATTTTTATTAAGGGATTATAGATCAACTCGAATCACGGGAAATATGGTACTAAATCTCAGGGCCATGATTCACAAAACTTTACTCTATTAGGGTAACCAAAAGGTTTTCATATGTCAGAACTTGGACAGGAAAATATGGTGAGACTAATGGATAATATGAAGGGGTAATGCCAAACTGGGCTTAAAGCAATGGTTTCTCGTCAAGGTACAGGTGTCGGATTATCAAGAATGTAGGCTTCATGAATACTAAGGGTGTTAAGGTATGAAGAAATGATTTTTAGCTCAGGATATATCAGAATT
The DNA here is from genome assembly GCF_009905375.1 of Apium graveolens. Classification (NCBI taxonomy): domain Eukaryota; kingdom Viridiplantae; phylum Streptophyta; class Magnoliopsida; order Apiales; family Apiaceae; genus Apium; species Apium graveolens. Next base: position 122,659,359 of record NC_133652.1, read on the forward strand.
GATAAGTTTTAGGATAAGAAAGAGGGTATCAATCAATGAGGAATCATGTTGGTAAGTTTCTGACTATCAGAGTTCAAGGTAAGGTTCTATAGGGGTTCAAGTATCAGGATGAGACATCAATACTTAGGAATCATCAGTATGTTAATCAAGAGGATCAATCAAGTAATATAACAACTCTTTATTTTATCATGGCATTTAACTATCATGAAATGACTTTTGAACGACTTGCAATACATACTCGAGGGTTCATGGCATTTCTATATAATTCAAAGATAAGCGAGAGATACGCTTGACTTAAACATATCAAAATGACTCAGGATGATTGCATCGATATATATGAACTGTTTATAGTAAATATGAAGGTCAAGTTGAATCACTTGCCTTGAGATAGGCTGGTCTGGTCTGATTGGTAGGAGCAACTGGAGCTTCACTCGACTTTTATGGCAAGTTTTCCCTCGTCTCGAGATCCTACATAAATAATAATAATCCTCATTATAATATATTCTTACCATCTTAACCTATTTACAACCCGAAATTAAACATGGATGGCACTTAGGCCTATACGCACCTAATTTATATCCACCTTTATATTTCAAATGTACACACGTAGCCACATAATCACATATCGTATATTAATACCAAATAACACCATAATGCAACACTAGGCTTGGATGATCTCGACTCACCACTTAAGTCACTTGGTCGCTTAACTAGACAAAGTCTTCAAATTTTGGCTCCCTAACTCGATGTGCCTTTCCTAAATTATCCAAAACCTATTGACCCTCACCTGTGCATTTTGCTCTACTGACCTTATACTATCTTACAACTATGGTGGTCGACCTAATACTCACTTCTAACTATTCTAAAACTATGTGATAAGTGATAGTGCTCACTGGTGCAAATTTCAGAATGACAACTATAGTTTCTTGAGTGCATTAGACACTCTTAAACTACAAGTTTTCCTTCAAAACTTTTACACAAGACTCTACTGACCTAACGGCATCTCAAAAACTTGATATGGCTCAAGGGCCTGGCTTGGGCCTTCTTGGGCCTAAGCTAAAAGCCCAGGGTTCCCCTGTTTTTCTGGGCAGAAAATGCCCTGACTTGAATTAACTTGTGACACATGGTTCTACCTCATATCCTATGAACTATGGTTGGAAAAACTTCTCTGACACTCCCTCTAACTAAGGCCCAATTGGGCCTAATGAGGGCCTACACATGACATGGTCAAATCTCCGTATTTCTAAGTTGCAACAAAACTGTCCCCTGCTGGACAGATTTGGTTATTCTACTTGTGCACCTAACCAAATGACATGCAAACCTCCAACCAACTCCTAAAACCTTTTATATACTCCCAATACTAACTTCTGGTAGCTTGGGCCTCAAAGTGCACACCAATGACATGGTCAAAACTCACTCTAAACCTCAGGGTACTAAACTGATTTTCTGCAGAAACTATAACTCTCATTTCTCCAAGGTTTTGACTTGACAAACTCAACTACCAACAACCCAATACTCAAATCAAGACCTAAACATGGTATTCTACTGAACTAACTCCCTTATTCTCAAAATAACCTTGGTGAGATCATCCTTACCTAAGGTACAATTATGGCAAAACAAGAGAATCTACACTTCACAAATCACAAATCTTCATGCTTTTGAAACAACAAGGTATGCATTTTTTTATAAAAGATAATCACGAATTATTACCATGCAACAAGAAGCATAAATCAATATTAAAACATTATATCTACTGAAATTAAGGCTCACTAACAAAATCTTTCCAAATGATCAAAATCTTACAACATTCTAAGAGAAATCCTCATGCATGAATGCCTTCGGGTTTTTCAAACCAAAATAACACATTTTCTACATATATTCCATCTTAAAATTGACATGCAAGCCTAGCATAAGGTATACCTAGATGATCACTTAGCATTCAAGGAGTTTTATCAAATTTTTACCACAAAATTCAAGTCATTATCACATAAACATGCAAAAATTGATCAAAACAACAAGAATAATTTCAAGACCATTCATTCGGCTCCCATATGGTCATGGCCGAATGAAATGGATGGAAATGGCCATTTAATCATTAAGAGTTTCCTTCTCAAGACTTGGAATTTATCCATTCCTTGTAGTCCTCTCAAAAACAACCTTAAATCCATAAGAATCAAGATTGTATTTTGAGTTTCACTAAAACATTTACATGCAACCCTTAAACTTAAACTTTCTACTCAAAACTCTTTGAAATATGAATGATCATGGTATGGGAGATAACATTTACTTGTATAAAGAGTAGAAGCTTGGTGGAGAGATGAAGAAAAATGGGGAGGGGGTGGTTCTCGGCTAAACCCGAGAGTGAGAGAGGGAGGGCCGAGAGTGAGGGAGGAGGAGGGAGAGAAGAATGAGTGTGGTGTGGGTGATGAGTGAAAATGATCATGTCTTTGCTTGTTTTTATGGTATTTGATTTGACAAAATGTGAGTGGAAAGGAGAATTGACAAGTCTATCCCTCCACTTATACTTGGTGCATTTTGCATGCAAGGGTAAAGAAGGAAATTGGCTAGAGAAATAAGAGTTAGTGGGGTTGGAATTGTCCTCTTTGTCCTTGAAAAGAATGAGAGGGTGGTTTGCATGCAAGGGCTTTCTTGTAATTTTCTAAATATGACAACTAAAATTTATAATGATTTATTTTTTATAAAATAAAATACAAGTTCAAAAATTATAAAATTTATACCATAAAATAACTTGGATTTTTAGAGACTTTATAAAATCATTTTCAAAATTTGTGAACAAAATACCTTTTAAAAGAAATTTTTTCCAAAGCTTAGAATATTCCTTATAAATCAATAATAAAGAAATTAAATAAATTCTTGCTTTGAAAAATCATATACTACACAAAGCAAATTTATAATGCAGAAATTTTCACTCACACTAGCGTACAATCATTGAATATATTTTCATTTGACTTTAATATTATATCAAATCCACGAATAATATTATATAAAATGCCGGTCGTAACATTGACTCTGTGCAGTAACCGACGAAAAATTCTTATCTCATTCCCTGAGGTAACCTTGGTAAATCATTCGTTCGAACCTCCGGGACTTCACTTTTAATTTTAAAAAAAATCGACATGAGATTCATTGCAACGTTCTTCTCTAGCAGTCCGCCATTAATACCTTTGTTTCATCATTCCTGCTTACACGTATTTCTTGAATGAAATTCCCATCTTCAATTCTCGGCATTTCACTTCATTCTCCAATCAATTCTGGCACAACTGACGTTCATACCTTGCATATATCCTGGATTATTTTATAAAATTTCTTTATCATCTTTTTGATTCCACTTCTTGTCTTGATTAGTTTTTCATTCTCATTATTCATTATCTCTTTTAAACATAACGAATTTCTTTTTCTTAGTAATATTAATCTATTTATTATTGGTTAGATCATTTCTGGAGTTCATACTGGAATGAAGGTTTTTATTTATTTATAATATTAAAATCTTTATACTCAGAATTATCGAAATTCATCGGTAGCTATTCTCTTAGCCTTGCTTACTCATCACGAATCGCGTATTTGACTTTTTCTCATTGGTCAACATCTCCTTTCCCTGAGTTCACATGCAGACTTCGTCCGTCTTTATCTTATATCGGATAATTGTATTTAGGAGTTTCCCAGTATTTCACAGCAACTTATATTCAATCGTAATTCGATAAAGATGTACATTTACGCTCTTCATGGAGTATTATTATAGAAGGTAATACTTATTTGCCCTATTTTGGATCTTCAGTTCTTGCAAACGTTCTCTCCACTAATTTACAGTAGCTTCCATTAATTAGTCATTCGATATGGGTATACATCCAAGTCCTTCTTGGAACGCTATTACAGATAATATAATCTCTTTGCTTTATCTCGTACCTTCAGTTCTTGAAAATATTTTTCTCACTAGCATGAACCAATAACTTTCTGTTCCTTTCGTCTATTGAAAAGGCGTATTCATCTAGATAATATCTCACACAGGTTTGCAGCAACATCACACTACTTTTACTAAATTCCCACTTCTGTTGATGCCATTACTTCCTCCAACTTGCTAATTGCTTTGATTTCGGATCTGAAAATCATGTTAGAGCTTGACTCAATCTAATTGGAATCGATCTCCATTTAACTAACCATTAGTTGGTAAAGTTGATCAATTAATTCTTTTAACTGATCAAGTAAACCAAGTGCTAACTAGCTAACTAGAATCAAAGACCAATTATATAAAGTCGGTTTGATCATAACATTCTTTCTCAAGAACCGAGATCGTAATCATTTTGAGTACTAATGAAAATGACAATATACTTCTTTATTCTTGAATGTAGGGTAATTTCTGAAAATTTTGGCAGCACTTCCCTTATATCATTGACTACCAGTCGGACTCAAGCCGACACCATCAATGAACCAAAATCGTCCACATTCATATCCACCCACATTAATTAACCAAAATCATCAATTTCTCCACAATTCACATTTTATTATCTTGATCAGCACCTATCTGGCATATCATATATCTTTTGAAATGAGATTTAAGGTTGTTTTAAATCAACAAGGATTAATATAACCACTCCCTTTCCAGTTCTTTCAGAATCTTACAAAATTTTATTAATGAACTTTAAAATTTATCTCGTTTCTCAAAATTTTATTTCGCGAGTATTTTAACTTATTTCTTGTCGTTATTCATTGTGTACAGTTACTTTCAAGAATTATGCTGCATCCAATCTTTTATCTTTGATGATACGTCCTTAATTTTCTTAATTATTCTATTTATCTTTTAATAACCATGCATGGTTTTCATTACTATTGTCACAATCTGGTGGAAACTCAGTCGTCAGATCATTATTTCTTAAAAGATTCCAAAATTGAATCACTATTCCTTCCTCTCCACTTATATTCCCATATCAAACTTTCGTCACTGACCCGGTTATGAGCATTAAATTCACCATCACTTATTTATGCAAGTTAGAGAACTTCACAATTTCTTGAAGAACACGTTCAAAGTTCGATTACATTTAAGATTTCTTCCATCTTGAATTTTCATGACAAATATCTCCCGTGACGAAGGGATGTTTCATGTAGTAATTGCCTGTCTGAATCATTGTTCAGAATTGTAACGCCCTCCAGACCCGGGGTATAAGTCTGGGGGTTACTAGCTAATCTCCAAACCTGTACAATCTGCTTAACAATTAATAAAAAAATGAAACTAAACCCCTTTAACACTAACCAGGATCTTTTAGGTTCAAGTATGAAAACAAGAACCACTATATACTTTTATTACAAACCAAATTCAGAATCTCACAAACTCTCTTTATTACAAACCATTGTCTAATCAGTTTTAAACTAAGTTCATCTTTTATTCAAACACACACACACTATCTATCGACACTCCACCTGTTCGGGAAACTCAAAGCTTTCTTCCTGGATTGGGATCAATACCTTGGGTATGAGAAGATCCCGAGGCTTGACCCGCTTCTTTACCACTCGAGTCCTGTTGGGTTACATATTCCTTCTTAACTGAAAACAATAAGGTGAATAACAACAAAAAGGGTGAGCCAAAAATTGCTCAACAAGTCCGCAAAATATAAACAGTGTTAAAGCAATATAAATGAATCTGTAACCCGGGTATATCTACAAAGATATTACCCCACGAGAATAGAAAGAAGGCCATTACTGGCGAATACAACCAAACTTGTAATAACCCCAATTTTTGGGAAATTTTTGAAACCCTTATGAATAGTGTTTTTGCTGAATGAGAAAACTTTTCATGCCACACTATGTAGGGGTTCTGATATGGATATTCTGAGATTTTATTAGTACTTTATATGGGATATAAGTGTATGTAAAGATCGTCAGAATCCAAATCCGAACACTTTGATTTTTCCCGGAAATCCACTAGATACGGAAAGAATTGAGAAAAAGGTAACAGGATAAAAAGGATTTAAATTAAAGGATTATAAGAGAGGATCATAAAAAGGAATATAATGTATTGAGAAAGGTTAAGGGAACCTAAGTAATAAGATCCCGGGTATGATCCCTCAAACGATAAACGAAAACGAAAGTTAAGCGAACCGTATAACAGATCAGCGGTCATTAGGCAAACAATTAGGAAGTTAATCAAAGGGATTAGAGAGGATGATGTCACCCAACCAATGAGAAGAGGACAAGGAGGGGAGGATGACATCATGAGGATGACACAAGCATGACATAGAAGGGAAGGAAGTGTGGTTGAATTATAACCACACAAAATCAAGGTTAATTAAGTAATTAACCTAAAACAACACAAAAATCAACCAACCAAGCCAAAACATTTCATTTCACAAAACAAAACACAAAAATCTCTCTTCTTCTTCTTCATGCTCTCGGCTTCTTTCCTTAAAAATTGAAGATCCAAGCTCCACCACTTACTATTTAGCAAGGGAATTATCTAAGCTTCCCCATGGATAGTTACATACTTCCTATAAGTTTAAGCTTCTAATTCCAAGCCAATCTTTTTCTATAAATCATGAAAGAAGATGGTGAATAGTGTTTTTCAAGAATTAAAATTTGTGTTCTTGAAGTTTTGTTTAGATTAAGCTTGGATAAGGACTTTAAGGGTGATTTCAAGCCATTCTCTTGATTCTCCACTCTCCAAGGAAGGTATAAACTACTAACCCTAGCTTTAGTCTTGAATAATTAGGATTGAATATGATTGATATAGTATATGTGAAGCATGGTGCTTGATTGTTTGAAGTTTGGTTGAGTTTGTAGAGATTAGTTGGTTTTGTGGTATTGTTGGAGTTGTAAATCTTGATAATTAGTTAAAGAACCTAAGTAAAGCTTTTAGTTCATGTGGGGAAATAAGTATAAATGGTTGATGTGGATTTTTTGGGGCTGTTATGATGTGGTTTGGATGGGTGTTGGTTGTATGATTGATTTGGGGTTGAATTGTGGTTGGTTTTGAATGGTTTAAATTGGGAAATCGCGTAAACATAGCCGTCGTAACATCCGATTTTCTTTAGACTGTTTTTGTGCATAACATTAGGACCCGAGAACCCCCTGCTAGATTATGACCATTGCCATTTTTAGATAGCTCATGTTACGAGCTTCGTTTTGATATGTAGTTCGTTCGATTCCGATGCACGGTTTAGGAGAAACGACCGTTTCAAGTAACGGTGTTTCGCGAACGAAACATTTCCCCTCGCCTTACTTTGAAACATAGGTTAAAGACCAAAAAGGGTTAATTAATGTATGAAACATTTATGGTAAGTGTTCTAGGCAGTTAGTAAGACACTCGCGAAGGAATCGCCTTAAAACTCATAAAGGTTAAATTATTAAAAATGGTGGAGCCGAGGGTACCCGAGTGACTTAAGCGAGTCAGTAAGCGCAAAATAAGCGTTAGAGTCTAAGTTAGTTAAAGTATAGATTTACAAGTGACTATGGTTTAATTCCAACTTACTTGTTGTTTATAGGTTACCAGACTCGTCCCGAGCCTTTTATCACCCCAAGTCGCTCAGGCAAGTTTTCTACCCGTTATAACTGTTGTGGTGATGAGTATATGTATTTGCATTATCTTGCGATAGATGCATGTTGGTTAATTAGTAAATGTTATTATATATTGAAGCATGCTGCTATGGTATATATATATGCATGCCTGTTTCGTATTCTTTCCATATATAATTGTTGATAATACCTATGCTAGAGGATAGCGGTAATTCGCATATACCCTTAGTATAGGGACCCAAAGGTGAAAATATTTTCTAAAACCGGGAGTCGAGGATCCCGAGTAGATTTTGTATATATGGATATAAATATATATATATATATATATACTTATATATATATATGGTCATAGTTTTCAAAACTATTAATCGAATAAGGTTTATTCGATAACTTTAACTTTATTTTATTATTGAATATTATTTCGAATATTATTCGAAGGCGTATGACTCCTTTATATTAAATGAATATTATTTTGAATATTCATTCGAGGACTTATGACCCCTTTTATTTTATTATCTGAATATTATTTGAATATTCATTCGAGGGCTTATGACTCTTTCATATTATCTATTGAATATTATTTGAATATTCATTCGAGGGCTTATGACTCAGTTTACATTATTTAATGAATATTATTTGAATATTCATTTGAGGATCTATAACTCCGATTATTTGCTGAGATATATTCTTTATTTTATTAAAGAATAAGGTGTCAATAATCAAACTTATTTTCGATTATTCAAATAAAGATAGTACTTTCATATAAGTATATCTTTGGTTATTTAATACTCATTCCAAGTATAAATTTTACAACTTCTACCTCAATTATTTGTATAAAGATTATTCTTTATGGGAATATTATTTAAATAATAATATTAAGACATTTTCTAAATATTCTGGGGACTGATTTACTTCATTAAATCAGCTTTACTCCAAACACTCTTTAAAGTGTTTTCGAGTCTTCAAACTGATTTTTAAAAGTTAGAGCGGATCCCAAAACTCATTTTTATATTTAAGATCTTCCTTTTTAAGGGGATTTAAATACTCGCTCAAAACCTGAGGGATCCGGCTCTGTGGTGTATTTTATATTCGCAACACGGTTGCAGTTTTGGTAAATGAGTTGATTACTTTCCCAACGTTCGGGAAGTAAGTCCATCTATTGAGTCGGCATAAGCAACATGGGCTCAGTGGGCGTCCATGATAGTGTAAGTGGCTCAGTGGGAGTCCATCAAATGCATAAGTGGCTGAGTGGCAGTCCAGCATAAGGTCCTATTACGACCAGGGTGATGACCAGTGGGGAATTCGTCCATCTACTAGTAGAAAAGGTTACTTATGGGTATCTTTGCCTGATCAGCAAGATATCTGGTTTATGCCAAAATTCTTTTCCTTTCGAAACTTATTGGATATTGCAATTCTGTTCATACTTTACATGATAGAGGTTTTCAGGAAATGTATAAGGGAAGATGTATATGTGGATATATATATATATATATATATATATATATATATCAGAACTTAATGAAGTATGTCATAACTTCATTTCCTTTAATAATATTTTAAAGATTTAATCTATTCAAATCTTGTCTTGTAGTCTCATCTATGTGACGAACTGTTGAAAGCTCATTATACTTTGAACAATGGTAGTTCAAGTAGCTTTATAAATGATATAAGCGTAGTGAAGTATTTGGTAACTTCATCTTTTAAACTTATATCTAGTTAATAATTGTCTTATGAATGACAAAGATTTTCAGGAAAAAAAACGTTGAGACAAGGTTAGATATATGAGATCACCTTGCAACGATATTTTTATACAGTTATACACTGGGACTTTGTGTATATTATGCATGGAAGAGGACTTCCAATATTTTGAAAAGTATATATGTATATATACTGAATATTTTGCGACTTCATCGCATTAAGTTATCAACTTGGTTCATTTCTTTTGACCAAGACTTTCATGAGTATTATGAGTAGGCTCATATATTGTTAATCATTATACATATTATTTTGGTGGGCTTGCTGCTCACCCTTGCTTTCTTCTTTCATCACACAATATCAGATAGACAAGATGAACAGGACCAAGCTCCCAATTCGCGAGCGGATAGGAAGCGTTCCGTAGCTTCCTATAGGCATTGAAGTCACTGTAGCTGAGGTAGGGATCTACCAATAGACTAGGCTTCAACTTTTGATGTACCAGATTTATGTATATTTATGAATTGTAATAATGGCAAAGAAAATGTAAATTTATTCAGAAAACCTTTTAAGGTGTATTGGCAGATAATTGTGAAATAAAATGACTTGTGGTTATTTTTGGATGTTCATCTCTGAGACTATAACGTGTGGTGTGTGTGTTTATTATGGGGTCACAGTACAGAGTAGTTGAGTAATTATTAAGATTGGGTGTTATTAAGGGAAATGGAACTCATGACAACCCGGATCCCCGACCCCGGATTTGGGGGTGTTACAGAACTAAACTAGACTCAACTTCGCATCTATAGCCTGCTGATCAGCCAGGATACAGTGCAGATCTATATCTCACTATATAGATCTCGTCGGGCACCCAGGCACTACGGCCCATCTCAAGGATCCGGTTATGTTCCGGTCCTTAGGATTAAGTAAACTTAATCCTTAAAGTATTATTATCCAGTCCCTGAAATAGCAACCGGAACAATCAGTATGCTTTGACATATTCTAAACACCAGAATATGTCAATAATTGTGAGTAACAATTGGAATATGAACAATAAAGTCAAATGAAAAGGATAAGCAAGAATCGAAATGAAGTATGAACAAAAGAGTTAAAAGAGTGCAAGCGTGATAAGAATATGAAGAGAATATCACTATTTTGAAAATAGAATAGGGGAGAAACTTGCCTTCTGCGCGACTTACTGCAATTAAATCACCTTCGTCTATCACCTATTCGACGAACAGGGTTCTAGCATCATGCCAAATATGTCCTTGCCTTGCTGGCTTAACTTCTATTAGCAAAAATAGACTGGTTAAGTCATTTCGTACTCCAATTGCATCTTGAATCGACTTCACATCGTCCATATTATCTACCCATGCGCTTATGACTGACTCGTATATTATATATTAGAAAATAAGACTCAATTAACCACATAATACACATAAGCACATAAGCACGTAATCATTTTTATAGTTAAAATAATTTTTAGAATCAAAATCGACTCGCTGATCGCTCCACTGATCACCATCTGCCTCATTTCCCATTTTTCCGGAATTTTTCGGACTCGTCTCGGCACGCACTTCGGCTGGTAATCAAATAATTAATAAAGTCAACTAATTTCTAGAAGAAATAAGCTTTAATATTATTTTTAATGAAAATAATTCATTTTTCTGAGTCAAAGGACTTTCGTTTCGCTCAAATCGGACTAACGGTCTAATTAATATTAATTAAATACTGATAATTCAATTTATTATCTAGTATAAATAATTATTACTAATTTCTAAACCCAAAAATATTTTTTAAATAACTATTTAAGAAAAATCAAAGTGAAAAATAATTTTTCTATAATTTTTGGAGTTAAAATGAATATGTTATGATTTATTGAAAGTTATTTGATTAATTATCGAAATAATTAATCATTTTTAAATAATTAATAAATAATAAATAACTAATAAATATTTAATAAGTGATTATTTAATAATTTAAAATATTAATCACAAATTATTATGATTAATTACACTTTTTTACAAATATTTATAATTTATTATTACTTATTCGATTAGATCGATTATTTTCAAATAAATAATCGATATCATTAGCGAATACGATAATTATCGAATACTTAATTTATTATTCGAATCAAAATCCAATTCACCGATCAACTACTCGTATTTCTACGAGTTACTTACCCCTCTCGTATAATTGTCAACACATTACGGTTTTTATTAGAATTTATAAGATTTAAATCAACTATCTGTATTTAATTATTCGTTACGAATAATTATTACGATACTCTACGAATAATTAACTATCGCCCGAATAATAATAATAATAATCGAACTTATCGTTCAATTACTTGTATAATTACAAGTTACTCATTTTATTCCCTACTTATCGAATCTTTTCTCGTAATATTCGGTAAATTTTAATCCTTAATTATTAATTATTGACTTAACTATTAAATAATAATTAAATAGATAAATAATTAGATAAATAGTTAAATAATTAATTAAATAACTAAATTCAAATTTTTAATTAAGAAAATAATTCAGAAACTATTAATAATATTTTACAGAATTTAAAACAAATTTTTAATTGATTTTTTAGAATTAATAAAAACTAATTTTGATTTTATAAAATATAAATAATTAACTAAAATTCAGAAACAGGAAATCAGGAAAGGGATTAGGGTTTTGGAGGATTGAAACCGGGTCACCCGCCGGGTTTTCAATCGGGTTTCCGGGTTGAATCCCGGGTCGGGCCTCCAAGAACTCGCCGGGAATTCTCCAGAATCCGGCGACGTTCCCGGAGTCCGGGGACTGCAATCCGGCTTATTCAGGCATTGTTTGGCTTCGATTTTTAGTGAGTTTCGTTCCAAATTCACTCACCCATCCATCTCCGGCCTTCCTTCATCGAGTTAATCCCGGGAATCCGTTTTCCGGCCAAACCTTCACAAATCTCCAGCCACAACACGTTCTTTCGTGTTTGTACACCAAACTTAAAGATTTTTATACGAAAATGAAGCTTATAACACACACGATCAAACCCCTAACATCTAATCAACATCAGATACCCCAAACTCAAAAACGATTAAATGAAAAATTCGAATAAACCCTAGAAATCGAACAACTACTTACAGCTATCGTTTGATGAATTAATTATCATAAATCGATTGTAAACGAACAGACAAAGCAAACCAAATCATCAATTTCATCAAATAACCCTAACAACGAAAAGTACCAATTCTAGCATAAACCCTAGAATTACAAATTGAAAATCTACACATAAAAATCTGAAATTGATTGCATAAACTGAAAGAACAACTCAAAACCATTGATTTGAGTGCTCACATAATACAATTTGGTGTTCAGAAACGTTCAAAATCAGTGATTGATTCTCGACCCGAAATCCGACCCAAACTGTTCTTCAGAGAATTTCCAGAAATTTACAGAATTTTTAATAATTAATTAATTATAATTAACTGATAATTAGGCTATTTATAGTGTGAAAAATAATACCCCCAAAATAAAATTAAGGGGCTAATTATACATCTAATAAAAATATTTGGCCCTAATTTTTATAATTTTTTAGTATTAAAATTTAATTTATAAATATTTTATATATACAATATATATGTCAAAATTTCCCAAAAATTGTGAATAATGCAAAAATACAAAGAAATGGTATAAATAAAAGTCATATAGTTTTATAAAAATAAAAATGTGATTTTTGTGGGGTTTTTAACACCCAATGGAGCCCGGAAAAGTCATTTTTCGCAAAATGAGAAAATTTATAAAATATCTATATGTTCAGAATAATGCGATGGTAAAAGTCGTTTGATGAAAAATAAGGCCCATTAATTTATTTGAAATACTGGCTTTAAAATCATGGTTTGGGTCATAAAACGTTTAAAATGAAAGCGATGAATGCAAAATAAAATATCTGATAAATATCTTAAAAATACTGAAATGACACAGAATACACGTAACACGTAACCGTTAAGGTTTGACAGATAATTACACATAATAACACATTAATACAAATAATTTACTATAATTATGATATAATACAGACGTAAGTTTCTCAGACGTTACATCCTTCCCCCTTAATAGGATTCTGTCCTCAGAATCTTTTATGAAAATAAATGAGGATATTTTTTTAATATTTCATTCTCAAGTTCGCAGGTTGATTCTTCAACCATAGGATTTCTCCACAACATTCGCACTAAAAATACAGACTTCTTTCTCAATACTTTCTCTCGCTGAACTAAAATTCTTACCGGCTGTTCTACAAAAGACAAATCAGGTTGGATAACTAACGGTTCATACTCGATTACATACTTAGAATCAAGATTGTATCGCTTAAGCATTGACACGTGAAACACATTGTGAATATGTTGCATATGAGGCGGTAAAGCTAATTTGTACGCAACTTTTCCCACTTTCTTCAAAATTTCAAATGGTCCGACGTATCGTGGTTTCAATTTACCCTTGTTGCCAAATCTGGTCAATCCTTTCCATGGCGATATTTTGAGTAATACGTGTTCTCCTCCCTGATAATCCATATATTTCCGTGCTTGGTCTGCATATTTGTGTTGCCTGTTTTGTGTTGCATCTAATCATTTTCGGTTAAGTTCCATCTTTTCTTTAGTCTGTTGAATTAATTCTGGACCCAAAATCTTGCGTTCTCCAACTTTATCCCAATGTACTGGTGATCTGCATTTTCTTCCGTATAATGCTTCGTATGGTGGCATTCCAATGCTTGCGTGATAGCTGTTATTATAAGAAAATTCCACCAAAGGTAAATGCTCATCCCAGCTACCTTCAAAATCAATCGCACAAACTTGTAGCATGTCTTCAATCGTTTGGATAGTTCTTTCACTTTGCCCATCGGTTTGCGGATAATAAGCGGTACTCATATTTAATTGTGTTCCAAGACATTCTTGAAATTGTCTCCAAAATCTTGAATTGAAACGAGGATCTCGATCAGACACGATAGATATGGGAACTCCATGTCGCATCACAATTTCCTTGAGATACAAGTGCACTAGCTTGTCGAGTGAAAATCTTTCATTAATTGGTAGAAAATGTGCCGACTTCGTGAGTCTGTCAACAATCACCCATATCGCATCATGATTTGCTTTAGTCCTTGGTAGTCCTACCACAAAATCCATCGCTAGATGTTCCCATTTCCACTCTGGAATGTCTAACGGTTGTAATAATCCGCTCGGACGTTGATGTTCCGCTTTAACTCGCTGGCATGTGTAGCATTTACTTACCCATTCTGCTATTTCCCTTTTCATATTCGGCCACCAAAAGTTTTCCTTCAGATCGCGATACATTTTTGTACTCCCTGGATGAATGGAATACTTCGAACTGTGCGCATCTCTCAATATTTCTTCTTTTAATTCTGCCACGTTAGGAATCCAGATTCTTGATGCAAAGCGTAAAATTCCTTCGTTATCCTTCTGAGTTGTAATTTCTTCTCCCGTTAAGTCCTCATCTTGACTCATCACTTCTTCTTGACAACGACGAATCTTCTCTAGCAACTCCGGCTGAAAGGTCATAGTGGAGATAGCTTCTGCAGATTCATTGGGAACACGAATTTCGATTTCCAACTTATCAAATTCTTTGGCTAATTCTTCGCATGAAGTTAACCAATTCAATCTTTCTTTCCTGCTCAGCGCATCTGCTACAACATTTGCTTTCCCTGGATGATAACTGATCGTGACATCGTAATCTTTAATCAATTCCAGCCATCGATGTTGACACATGTTCAGTTCCTTTTGCGTAAAGATATACTTCAGACTCTTATGATCCGTGTAGATTTCACATTTTTCACCGTAAAGATAATGTCTCCAAAGTTTCAACGCAAATACGATCGCTGCTAATTCCAGATCATGCGTAGGATATTTCTGCTCATGAGGTTTAAGCTGTCTCGAAGCATATGTAATAACGTTACCTTGATGCATCAATACACATCCTAACCCGCGATACGAAGCGTCACTATAAATGATGAAATTTTCCTTGCTCGTCTGGTAATACGAGTACCGGTGGGGTTACTAACCGATTCTTCAGTTCTTGAAAACTTCCTTCATATTTGTCGTCCCATACGAATTTTTCACTTTTTCGAGTTAATTTGGTCAACGGCGTTGCTATTTTCGCAAAATCCTTGACAAATCTTCTATAATACCCTGCCAATCCCAAGAAACTTCGAACTTCTGTCGGTATTTTTGGTCTTTCCCAATTCAACACAGCTTCAATCTTCACTGGATCGACTTGGATGCCTTCTCTACTGATAATGTGTCCTAGAAATTGTACTTCTTTCAACCAGAATTCATACTTTGAGAATTTTGCGTACAGTTGCTCTTTCCTCAGAATTTCCAAAGCTATCCTCAAGTGTTCAACATGCTCTTCTTCCGTCTTTGAGTAAATCAAGATGTCATCAATAAATACAATCATGAATTTGTCCAAATATTTCTTGAATACTGTGTTCATCAGATCCATGAATGCTGCTGGCGCATTTGTCAAACCGAATGCCATCACAAAAAACTCGTAATATCCATATCTCGTACGAAACGCTATCTTGGAAATATCTTCGGCTTTAATATTCAATTGATGATAACCTGATCGCAAGTCTATCTTTGAAAACCATGCGGCTCCTTTTAGCTGATCGAACAAATCGTCGATTCTCGGTAAAGGATATTTGTTCTTGATAGTAAGCTTATTCAATTCCTGATAGTCGATGAATAATCGCTTACTGCCATCTTTCTTCTTCACGAACAATACTGGTGCACCCCATGGAGATACACTGGGTCATATGATGCCTCTATCTAGAAGATCTTGCAGTTGCGTTGATAATTCCTTCATCTCGACTGGAGCCATTCGATATGGAGCTTTCGAAACCGGTTCTATACCTGGTGCTAGATCAATCGTGAACTCAATTTCTCGATCTAATGTTAACCTTGGAAGCTCGTCTGGAAAGACGTCCGGAAACTCACACACAACTGGAATGTCTTCTATTTAAGGACTTCTTTTTTCAGTATCTAACACGTAAGCTATGTACATCTCACACCATTGTCGAAGCAATCGTCTGGTCTGCATCACTATAAAAAATTTCTTCCGCTGTTTTTCGCCCTTAAACATTACTGTTGCATTTACCGTAATTCGCAATTTGACTTTCTTATTCGCGCAATCTATCTGCACATTATGATAAGCTAACCAATCAATTCCCAAAATGACATCAAACTATCCTAGCTTAAAAGGAATCAAGTCTACAGAAAAATGATGTCCGGCTATTTCTATATCGCACGCAGGATATACCCGATCGACTGGAACTTGGTCGTCATTCGCTAATTTTATAATTAACGCCTCGCCCAACCATTCAATTTCGCAATGTAACTTATCAAAAAATTCTTCAGAAATAAATGAATGAGTAGCTCTAGAATCAATTAATACTTTTGAACTTACGAAATTCACCAAAAGCGTACCTGCAATTACACTCAGACTCTGCACTGCTTCTTTCATGGTCATGTTTAAAGTTCTTGCTCTGGGTTGATTAGGCGGTGGCGGCGGAGGTAGTGCCAATACTTTTAGAATACTAGCTGCCATTGCTGGTCCTTTACAATTCCTAGTGATATACCCTTTCTTTCCACATTGGTAGCAAGTGATTTCTGCTGTCTTTCCCGTTGGACATTCGTTAGAATAGTGCCCTTTCTGCTTACATTTGAAACATATCAAGTCTGCTTTAATACATACGCCGTTGTGCTTGCGTCGACAAGTTCTGCAGTATGGCACTGAGACCTTGACAATTCTCTACTGTTTGGGGGCTTAGAAACGATTACCTGCTTTCTGTGTACCTTATCCTAACCTTTTGAAATTCAAATTTGCCCGGGCTTGAAATCCTGGCTTTCTGCTGGAACGATCTTGGAAACTTCCCTGTCCTCTATCTCTTTGAGATCTTTCACTCTCTCCTTCGATGATCAAGGCTTTCTGGACTACGGCAGTATACGTTGTTAATTTAAAAACTGCAACTTGTCCACGAATCCACGGTCGTAATCACTCTTCAAACCTTTGAACTCGTTTCTCTTCAGTATCCACTTGTTCTGGAACGAACCTAGCCAATTCAGTAAACTTGGCTTCATATTCTGTCACGGACATACTTCCCTGCTTCAGTTCCAAAAACTTTATCTGCATTTGATTTCTCACGTAGCGAGGAAAATGTTTCTCTAAAAACAACTCTTTAAACCTATCACATATAATAACATCTTCACCCTCTAAAGCCTTTTTAGACTCCCACAATAATTTGTTTCTCCTTTCAACAAATAACTAGCAAAGTCAGTCTTCTGGTCTTCACCTATCTTTACTAGTGTAAACGCTTTCTCTATTTCCTTTAACCAGGTGGTAGCCTTAATAGGATCGGCTGACCCATCAAATTCTGGAGGTTTAACTGACTGAAACTGCTTAAAAGTAACAATAGGTAATGTTGGTGGTAATTGAGGCTCCAAACGAGGTGGCTGCTACAAAATTTGGTGTTGAATCTGTTGTTGTTGATGCTGCATCTGTTGCTGCATCATTACCATATATTGTTGCATCAGATGGAATATTTGGTTCATGGTCTCATTAGTCTGATCTTCGGAATTGTTGTTAGAAGTCTCAGCCCTAGTCTTTCTTTTTGGTGCCATCTTCTGATAATAAAACAAGTGATATTTCTTTAACAGTTTAATAAATAATCGACAGTAGATAAGAAAACAATTTATCCTCTATTAACAACATGAGTTAAGTAAAGAAAACAGTTGCTGAATATAAAAATAGGAAATGTATGCAGTTAAATAAAATGGTTGTTCTTATGATATGAGAAACTGTAAAACCATAAAGTGAAAGTAATTGCTGTAAAACTGTAAAGACTGAAATTTAAATAAAAGAAATTTGAAAAAGGTTCATTTTATATATATGACACCAGCCTCAGGTATAAATGCTTGATACAAAAAGTCTCGCTCTGCTGGTAATCATCGGGGCTACAAGTCACACTACCAATACATGTCAAACTACTACTACAGGTTAAGCTACTACTACAGGTTAAGCTACTAATACACACATACACACTACTCACTATGTTATAATATGCTGCCTCTATATACATCTGTACTCTGAAGTCACTGTCTCAAAACCCAGGCGGAATACGCCTAAGCTCATCCCTAAGTGCCTGGACCAAAGTCTGTGCCAAGCGGAATATCCTGTAGAACTCTGCGAAAGAAGGTGGTCCCTCATGGGTCAAATCATCAAGCTCCCAAGTGGCACTCATCAAAACCGACTGCAATCGCTGTCTCATATAGTAATCCGGCTGTAGGGCCGCTAACGGTCCTCTGTCCCTCTGGTCAAATAAATGCATAATCTCTCGGTACTGTGCTCTCCAATACTCCACATCATCCCTCATAACCCTGTACTCATGGTAGGGTACCATGTACGGCTGTACAACCTGACCTACTGACTCCTGTGAAGGAACCGTCGGTATACCTGCACCCTGCTGTGGTAATCCTAACTGTAGATCCACATCATGCTCTCCCATCCCCTCGACTGGAATCATCTGAAATACATCCGGCTCTGGGGCATGCACTGGTATAGGAGGTAACACTGGTGGTGGTGGTAACTCTGGCTCAATCCCCGGTATAAACTGATGCTCAACTGGTAAAAGAACCATTGGCTCAAAGAACTCAAATGGATCAAACATCTCGATGGGGTCATGGACTATCCCCTGTACTGGTGGTACCGACTCCGGTGGCAATGGTGGTGGAGGTGGTAGAGGAGGAAACATATACTCAGATACTGGAGGTATAACTGGTGCTGCTGGCCCGGTGACTGTCCTCTCAGAAGATGCAGAATAACCAGAAGATGCCATCTGATAATATACCAAAGAAAGAAGAAAGGTCACTAAACAACCCTAAGATTTATACTTTCCTATTCTAATCTGACCTAAATCCTAACACTATTCTTCCTAGTTGACTATTCCTATCTTATGTGATCTCCCTATCTTATCTTAACCCTAATGTTCTTGTTTTCAGGGACCTAACCTATAGCTCTGATATCAAACCTGTAATGCCCTCCAGACCCGGGGTATAAGTCTGGGGGTTACTAGCTAATCTCCAAACCTGTACAATCTGATTAACAATTAATAAAAAAATGAAACTAAACCCCTTTAACACTAACCAGGATCTTTTAGGTTGAAGTATGAAAACAAGAACCACTATCTACTTTTATTACAAACCAAATTCAGAATCTTACAAACTCTATTTATTACAAACCATTGTCTAATCAGTTTTAAACTAAGTTCATCTTTTATTCAAACACACACATACTATCTATCAACACTCTACCTGTTCGGGCAACTCAAAGCTTTCTTCCTGGAGTGGGATCAACATCTTGGGTATGAGAGGATCCCGAGGCTTGATCCGCTTCTTTACCACTCGAGTCCTGATGGGTTTCATATTCCTTCTTAACTGAAAACAATAAGGTGAATAATAACAAAAAGGGTGAGCCAAAAATCGCTCAACAAGTCCGCAAAATATAAACAGTGTTAAAGAAATATAAATGAATCTGTAACCCGGGTATATATACAAAGATATTACCCCACGAGAATAGAAAGAAGGCCATTACTGGCGAATACAACCGAACTAAACTGGACTCAAGTTCGCATCTATACCCTGCTGATCAACCAGGATACAGTGCAGATCTATATCTCACTATATAGATCCCGTCGGGCACCCAGGCACTACGGCCCATCTCAAGGATCCGGTTATGTTCCGGTCCTTAGGATTAAGTAAACTTAATCCTTAAAGTATTATTATCCAGTCCGTGAAATAGCAACCGGAATAATCGGTATGCTTTGACATATTCTAATCACCAGAATATGTTAATAATTGTGAGTAACAATTGGAATATGAACAATAAATTCAAATGAAAAGGATAAGCAAGAATCGAAATGAAGTATGAACAAAAGAATTAAAAGAGTGCAAGCATGATAAGAATATGAAGAGAATATCACTATTCTGAAAATAGAATAGGGGAGAAACTTGCTTTCTGCGCGACTTACTGGATAATTAATAAAGTCAACTAATTTTTAGAAGAAATTAAGCTTTAATATTATTCTTAATGAGACAAATTCATTTCTCTGAGTCAAAGGGCTTTCGTTTCGCTCAAATCGGACTAACGGTCTAATTAATATTAATTAAATACTGATAATTCAATTTATTATCCAGTATAAATAATTATTACTAATTTTTAAACCCAAAAATAATTTTTAAATAACTATTTAAGAAAATTCAAAGTCAAAAATAATTTTTTTATAATTTTTGGAGTTAAAATGAATATGTTATGATTTATTGAAAGTTATTTGATTAATTATCGAAATAATTAATCATTTTAAAATAATTAATAAATAATAAATAAATAATAAATAACTAATAAATATTTAATACGTGATTATTTAATAATTTAAAATAATTAATCCCTAATTATTAGGATTAATTATAATTTATTACAAATATTTACAATTTATTATTACTTATTCGATTAGATCGATTATTTTTAAATAAATAATCGATATCATTAGCGGATACGATAATTATCGAATACTTAAGTTATTATTCGAATAAACTACTCGTATTTCTACGAGTTACTTACCCCTCTCGTATAATTATTAACACAATACGGTTTTTATTACAATTTATATGATTTAAATCAACTATCTGTATTTAATTATTCGTTACAAATAATTATTACGATACTCTACGAATAATTAACTATCGCCCGGATAATAATAATAATAATAATAATAATAATAATCGAACTTATCGTTCAATTACCCGTATAATTACGAGTTACTCGTTTTATTCCCTACTTATCGAATCTTTTCTCGTAATATTCAGTAAATTTTAATTCTTAATTATTAATTATTGACTTAACTATTAAATAATAATTAAATAGATAAATAATTAGATAAATAGTTAAATAATTAATTAAATAACTAAATTCAAATTTCTAAATTAAGAAAATAATTCAGAAACTATTAATAATATTTTACAGAATTTAAAACAAATTTTTAATTGATTTTTAGGATTAATAAAAACTAATTTTGATTTTATAAAATATAAATAACTAATTAAAATTCAGAAACTGGAAATCAGAAAAGGGATTAGGGTTTTGGAGGATGGAACCGGGTCACCTACCGGGTTTTCAATCGTGATTCCGGGTTGAATCCCGGGTCGGGCCTCCAAGAACTCGCCGGGAATTCTCCAGAATCTGGCGACGTTCCCGGAGTCCGGCGACTGCAATCCGGCTTATTCAGGCATTGTTTGGCTTCGATTTTTAGTGAGTTTCGTTCCAAATTCACTCACCCATCCATCTCCGGCCTTCCTTCATCGAGTTAATCCCGGGAATTCGTTTTCCGGCCAAACCTTCACAAATCTCCGGCCACAACACGTTCTTTCGTGTTTGTACACCAAACTTAAAGATTTTTATACGAAAATGAAGCTTATAACACACACGATCAAACCCCTAACATCTAATCAACCTCAGATTCCCCAAACTCAAAAACGATTAAATCAAAAATTCGAATAAACCCTAGAAATCGAACAACTACTTACAACTATCGTTTGATGAATTAGTTATCATAAATCGATTGGAAACTAACAGACAAAGCTAACCAAATCATCAATTTCATCAAATAACCCTAACAACGAAAAGTACCAATTCTAGCATAAACCCTAGAATTACAAATTGAAAATCTACACATAAAAATCTGAAATTGATTGCATAAACTGAAAGAACAACTCAAAACCAACGATTTGAGTACTCACATGATACAATTTGGTGTTCAGAAACGTTCAAAATCAGTGATTGATTCTCGACCAGAAATCCGACCCGAACTGTTCTTCAGAGAATTTCCAGAAATTTGCAGAATTTTTAATAATTAATTAATTATAATTAACTGATAATTAGGCTATTTATAGTGTGAAAAATAATACCCCTAAATAAAATTAAGGGGCTAATTATACATCTAATAAAAATATTTGGCCCTAATTTTTATAATTTTTTAGTATTAAAATTTAATTTATAAATATTTTATATATAAAATATATATGTCAAAATTTCCCAAAAATTGTGAATAATGTAAAAATACAAAGAAATGGTATAAATAAAAGTCCTATAATTTTATAAAAATAAAAATG
The DNA here is from genome assembly GCF_009905375.1 of Apium graveolens. Taxonomy (NCBI): domain Eukaryota; kingdom Viridiplantae; phylum Streptophyta; class Magnoliopsida; order Apiales; family Apiaceae; genus Apium; species Apium graveolens. The sequence goes on from NC_133652.1 coordinate 122,681,791, forward strand.
TGATTTTTGTGGGGTTTTTAACACCCAATGGGGCCCGGAACAGTCATTTTTCGCAAAACGAGAAAATTTATAAAATATCTAGATGTTCAGAATAATGCGATGGTAAAAGCCGTTTGATGAAAAATAAGGCCCATTATTTTATTTGAAATACTGGCTTTAAAATCATGGTTTGAGTCATAAAATGTTTAAAATGAAAGCGATGAATGCAAAATAAAATATTTGATAAATATCTTAAAAATACTGAAAATGGCACAGAATACACGTAACACGTAACTGTTAAAGTTTGACAGATAATTACACATAATAACACATTAATACACATAATTTATTATAATTATGATATAATACAGACGTAAGTTTCTCAGACGTTACAAGAATTTTCTTGATCTTTGATTGTCGTCCCGATACTCATTTGTTCCGTCTGACGCACACAACTTTGCTTCCTTATTTTGTAACTAATTTATTCGTTACGATTCACTAACAATTTATTTCTTGTCGAAATCTTCTGATTTGAAGTGCATTGCGTTAACGTAATCTACCCTACTGATGAGATCCTCATAACACGAACAACTGTCAGATTTGATGTCTTTGCCACGACCATGTTGTCGGTGTATCCATTCTTCCTTGCTCACAAATATCCCCTATTTATCAGCTTGCAATCATATTTTCCTTCGACACGTAATTCTACCTGTCGCATGGGACTATTCTATTTCTTTTGTAATCATCGGAGAACAGACTCGATGCAAGAGGAGAGTTTGTGAATATGATTTGGATTGAAAACTGAATAGGGAATAACAATGCCACAAACGATTGAGAGAATTTGTAAATTAGAAAATTGAAGGAAGAAAAATGAGTGAAGAATGAGACAACCATATTCGTACTCAAGATGGCCAGTCTTTCATACTATATGGCATACAGCACATGATTAGGTGGCATCCCACCCGAATCTTTGTCATTTCAACAAAGCGTCATATCACAACACTGTTGTCTCAATCAGGAATCAAGAATTTGAGAAGAAAAACAATTCAGAAGAAATATAGAAATTTTTCTTTCATTTTTGCCTCATATAATTTATCAACAGAAGAAGCTCATACGTATTCAAGAATCAAGAAAACATATACTATCATATTAGAAGAAAGAATGTCAGTATGGATCATCTTCCATGCTTCGCCTACATCTGCCTTCAGGATCGTGCGAATACAGTTTTACGATTCAAGTCACATCATTGCTTCGAAATCCTGTCTTGAAATGCCTTTACATCAACTGCTTCCATAATTTGATCTTAATCGCGTCGTTCCGAAATTTAAAATCACGGCTTCAGATTTCATCTATGTCGCGTAAAATACCCATCAATCACGCAATACGATTCGTCTCCAACCATCTAGAAGATTCTTTCTTTTACTTCAATCACCCTCTAACCGATCGAATCAAGAATTTCGTTAAAATTTTAATAATTTTATAAATTGGGTAAATAATATTTTTAACATGTTGATTCAATTATTGATATTATTAAACAAAATTTATGTTCGTCTTTCACGGAGAAATTTAAACTTTCTTCTTACTAGTGGTCTAATTGGTCCTTCGAATTAACAACACTGAGTCTATATCCATTCTTCTTTTTGGGTCATTTTCTGTTTATAATAACAAGAACTTAAGTAGCAATTCGATAACCAAATTATGAAGCTTATTTTATACCAAAAATCCTCTGAAAGCTAATTAAGAAAATCTTTTTCGAAATCTCATTTTAAAGTTTTAGAAATCAAGTATTTAGTCGTCATTACTATATCAGTTACTTGCTATTTTCCTGATTTACCAATGAAATGTCTAATTAACAGACTGCTCATATAAGGGTCTCTCCACTTTGGTACCTCTTCCACTTTTCCTTGGATTCTGCTCGCACTTATTGATTGACGAAACTTCATTTACCGTCGTATATCATTTAATTTCTAACTCGAACCCAATGCTGACGGCTGCCATTGTCTTTTATATTCTTGTCGTCGTTCTTGACATTATGCTTACAACCACGCATGCGATTCGACGTTCCGTCTGTAGATAGGGTCGCATCTTCTTGCTAGTCTTACCTACACCTATTAAGGTAGCTATCATTCCTCGCGCAGCTCCCGATGGGTGATAAGAATCTTCTTGCAACGGTGGTACCTTCAAAACGTGTAACATTGGTTCTTTATCAGCTTCCATCAACTGGTTGCCTCCGACGTGAAGCTCATCCTACTACCTAATTCTAAGTTAAATCGTACTAATACTCAAAAATCCTCACCAAAATCAATCGCATTTTATTCAAAACCACATGAAACGTAGGGTAACATACCCAGTCTCTGTCGATCCATTGATTCCTCATTATTGTAGGATCTGAGAACTCACTATACCTACAGCGTTGTGATATTCGCCTTACACTTTCTCAACAATCCTATCTTACCAACTCCATATCGGATCTGCTAACCCTAATTTGCACTCAACTCAACTTAACATGAGTATGCCTAGGGTCTTTCCTATCATGTACGACCTATCATTCCTATCCTACTCTCACCTATTCTTATTTCAGTGACCAATAACCTGCAGCTCTGATGCCAACTTGTAACAACCCAAATCCGGGGTCAAGATTTGGTGTCACGAAAATAATCTTTACATAAAACAAAAGAATATTCAATTAACCCCTTGAATCCGGATCATTTACAGGTTATGGTATGAAACAAGAATCTAACCCTTTATAACTCACAATAACTAAAATACAAGTGTAAATACCTTTGAACTAATGCTCTTGTCACATTCTTGTAACACCTTCAACTTCTCGCAGCGGAAATTTCTCTAACTTCTGCTGTCTATCAAAACTATTCACTTTTATCCTTATCTGTTTCTGGCAGAAATAAGAATTTACAAAGCAAGAGTGAGCCAAAAATGCCCAGCAAGTATATAATTTGAGTTTCAGGCATTAATATTAAAGGAAAAACTTCTGGACAAAATCTTAAAACAATTTTAAACAATTCTATTTATTTGAATGAGTTGAGAAAATAAACGTTGGTTGTCACCAGCCTTTAACTAATATCCAAAAATGACAAGCGATTCCCCGATTCATCTCCTGAATTAGGGTTTTGTCCGGTTTTGGAATCATAAAACCTTTTAAGAGAGAATGCCGTTAATGGCGATCAACAATAAATTAGACTGGATACTAGTTCGCATCTATATCCTGCTGATCAGTCAGAATACAGTACAGATCTATACCTACCTATATAGATCCAGTCGGGTCCCCAGGCTCTACGGCCCATCTCAAGGCACCGGTTATGTTTCGGTCCTTAGGATTAAGTAAACCTTAATCCCCAAAATATCATTATCCAGCCCGTGGAATATTTTGATATCAAATCTTTTTGAATTCAAAACATCCCAAATCAGGGTTCACAAATAATCCGAAAGAATGGGTATTTGCTCAAGAGAGCAATCGAATTATAGGAACAATAATGAAAAGAACTGGCATAATAAGAGTAATTGCAGCGAAATGTAAAACATTTAACTATTCTGAACTTAGAATAGGAACGAATAAATATTTGCAGTATTTTAAAAGAAAGTCCGGGGATACTTGCAGTATTAAAAAAATCATGAATACTTGCCTCAATAAGCTTTAATTGCTATTACTAGTTGACTTTGATTCGACTTGATCGTTCGGCTTTATCATCAAACTACTATTCCATTCTGGATATGATCCCGACTCTCAGGTTCTTTGATTGGAACTTCATTGATCTCAACGTCTAATCACTAGATCATTCCTAGTCCAACGTTAAATATCGGGTCTTCCGACTAGGACCTACAGGGTTAAAATACCCTAATTCAGATAATTGCTTCGCTTAACATCACATTACTATCCTATTCTACCCATACGATTTCACAGTCCAACTTATATTTATATGTATTATTGAAATACACATAGCAGTTATGGCTTGCACCTTCAAAACTTGGTTCAATATTTAATTTTGGAAAATACATATATTTGTCATTTTGAAAAATAGGGTAATCGATTATTCACAAAATATCTTGTAATGTCACGTAAATAGGTTTCATAAAGTTCAATTATATCCTCGTTCGACGTTTCCGATAATTACAGGTTACGTTCCCGTGTTTTCAGAATTAATTTCCCGAAAATCGGGCAGCGTCTCCTTTGTTTATCAGCCTACCCGTCGAATCAGTCCGACGTCAAATTCACAACAACAATCCAATCACAACCAATCCACAAATCCCAAACACCGATATGACTTCAATTATTATTTACTGTTATTCGTATCTTATTTTTCATTTCATTACGAAATTAATTTCTCAACTAATTTTATTTATTTATAATTTAGGACTCAGAATTAATTCATCACGGTCCACTGTTGACTCATTAAAAGTGATCGTCAACAGCGGCAAAATTTATTGGTGCCTGATAAAATTCGGGTTTCCAAATAAATTCTACCGATTAATTTAATTTACTCCCGCACGAATTTATTTATATCACGTAACATTAATCAATATTTTCGAGCAAAATTAAAAGTTTAATCAGTAAAGTAATACAAATATTCGAATCAAGGATAACATAGCACACGCGCTTCACGCGCTAGACCAACAAATCGGAAAACATAATTGGAAAAGAACACAGGAAAAAGAGCGCCACCACACGCGCCTCACGCGCGCGAGTGGCCAGAAAAGAGGCAAGATCGGAACAAAACACAGGCGGTCAGAACTCAAACCACAGGCACACAATCAAAATTAACACACATATGTTTGTATGTATATATATATATATATATATTTACCGAGTGAAAGGAGGAAGATGGCGGCGATTCGCCGGAAAAGAAAAGTAGCGGTAACGGAAAACAAGGCGGCGGCCCGAAACAGCGGCGGCGATACAGGGAAGTAAGGGAGAAAGAGAGAGATGAACGAGAGAGAGATGAGGGAGAAACAGTAGAGAGAGATAGAGATTTCAGAGAGAGATTGAGCAAAGGAGATGAAGAGAGGCGGCGGTGATTGGCCGTGTGTGTTTGTTGTTGTTATCTATTTTTTTTCCTTTTTATTATGTATTTTTTATTTATTTATCTCCTTTATCCCTTCCTGAATCTGGCACCGACTACGATTTTAACGAATAAATATTCCTCGCAATACTAAGAAATTAAAATTAAAATTTTTGAAATATTTAAAAACTAATAAAATAATTTTTTTATAATAATATATATATTTTTCAAAACATTTCTAGATCGCGAGCTATATTCGCATTTAACAGTTAAACAAATCAATGCGCGAAAATAATTTTAAAACTCCCGAAATATTTAAAAGTTAATAAAATAAAATTTTCATGATTTTTGAAACATTCTGGAATTAAATATTGATTTTACAATTAAATGCAATTCAGAAAATTATTTAAAAATAAATAATAAATAAAATATGGATTTCTAAATTTTATAAACTCCCAAAAATAATAAGTAAAATTATAAAATAACAAAAATAATTTTAGAGACAATTTTAACATTTATAAGAATAAATATTCAATTCAATCATTTTAAAAATGAATTAAGTGCATACAGCTAATTAATTAATTACTTATAGGGATAAATACATCCTGATTGTATAAATAAATATTGCAAGGTGTGGGCTGTTAGGCCCAATAAGAAGATGTATGACATTCAGACCAAGAATGTCAACACATTGATCACGCCTGATGGACCAGATCAGGCCTGATGGAACAAAGAAGGCCCAAAAACCCTGATTATTTATTAATTTCGTAATTAATAAATAAAGGAGGAAAACAACTATTAAGATAAGTCCTAGTGGGGATATAAATCCTTGTAGATTGGCCTTAAGGGGACCTAAAAGGATAAGGAATCAGTTTCCTACTATCTAGGACTCCAAAGTCCATTCTAATTATGAGACTTGCCCACCAAGTCTCCTATCCTATACCAAGTCCAATTCAAGGACTCTCAACATCTATATAAGGGGTCTCACCCCACAAATCAGAACTACATTTTTTGGCTTGATTCTCTAATTCACAGAGATACGTAGGCATCTCGTAAAGGCAGAGTTGAGCTATGAAACACGAGAGCAGCCATTAAAGGCCTTGAGCTCCCGAATCTTAGTAATAAATACAGCAAATAATAACCTTAGTTTTTTATCCATAACATTTGGCGCCGACTGTGGGGAGAAAATAACAACCATGGCGAGAACATGGAGAACAACTAACGCTCTGGAGGAGGGAACACCATCAGGGACAACTCAGGTGATTTCGTCAACCGTGGAGATTCCTCCCCACTCAACTTATGCATCTACTCAAGCGGAAACCCAGATAGGGGCAACTCAATCTCAGCCACAAGGGACGACTCCCCCGACTATTCAAGGTACGAATCCTCAAGTTCAACAAGTACATATACCTGTGAATTCTCGACCCGTCGGGTATGAATATTCAACTGTTGTTACCACTAACCCCCCTTATGGGATGCCCCTTTACCCCGAGGTTGGAGGAAGTGGATATGCTGGGCGAAGTGAAGCACGGGGGCAATCACCCCCTTATATACGAGGTTTGGCTCCTATCCCCGAGGATCGGGAATTTTCTGGTCCTTACACTGAGAGAGATTCCGAATCTTCGGATGATGAAGTGGCCCCAAGAAGGAGACGTCCAGGCAAGGAGCCGATGGCCGATGGAAGGCAACGCCCTCGAAGCACCCAAGGGGCGAATCCCAGGAAGTGCACGAAAGGATAAGGGCTCATGAGGCTGAGATCCAAAGGCTGAGGCGTGACTTGGAAGCTCACCAGGCCACCAGACCCCAGATGCCTCCTAGGGGGAGAAATCCTCCTCCTGTCATAGACCTGGATGGTCCGGTACGAAGAAGGGCTATCTTTCCAAGAACTGATCCAAGCAATCTCCTTCCCCTTGGAGACCCTGATGATCCAACTCCACCCTTCACAGAAGAAATAATGAATGCCCATATCTCAAGGAAATTCAAGATGCCCACTATCAAAGCCTATGATGGCACCGGAGACCCCGCTAACCATGTCAGGACATTCTCTAATGCACTGATGCTGCAACCCGTGAATGACGCTATTAAGTGCCGGGCCTTCCCACAAACCCTGTCGGGTATGGCTCAAAGATGGTACAGTCGCTTACCCCCAAATTCTATTGGATCGTTCATAGAATTAAGTCAGGCTTTTATTAAGCAATTCATCAGTGGAAGAGTCCATTAGAAAAGTTCAGCATCTCTTATGAGTCTTGTGCAGGGAGCTAAGGAATCCTTGAGAGATTACCTAAATCGTTTCACAAAGGAGGCTTTAAAAGTCCCGGACCTTGATGATAAGGTAGCCATGATAGCACTGCAACAAGGAACTAGGGACGAGTTTTTTAAGATGTCCTTGGCCAAACGTCCCCCTGAAAGCATGTTGCAGCTCCAAGAGAGGGCAGGGAAGTATATCAAGGTTGAAGAAAGTATGAGGAAGACCATAGTAAGTAATGAGCCCACTGGAGGCAAGAAGCGGAAAACTGATTTAGAATATATTGCAAAAGACAAATATCCTAGGACCGAACAAAACCCTGATTCAACCCCCAAGAGAGGAGGACCTGGGCAAAAGTTCACTGAATACGCTAAGCTGAATGCTCCTAGAAGTCAGATTTTGATGGAGATTGAGAAAGACAGAGATATTCGCTGGCCTAAGCCCTTGAAGGCTGATCCTGCCAAGCTAGATAAGGGCAAGTATTGCAGGTTTCACAAAGATGTTGGCCATGACACCGATGAGTGTAGGCAATTGAAAGATGAAATTGAGTTTTTGATTCGAAAAGGAAGATTGAACAAGTATACTGGAGATGGAGGGGACAGAAATAATAATGGAAGGAAGAACTTTGAAGATCGTAGGAGGGACCAAGACGATCAGGGGCAGAATCCCCAGCCTAGAGGGCCGGTTATAAATGCAATTTTTGGAGGACCGCGACGCCCTCGAGGGCCTGTGATAAACACGATCTTTGGAGGTCCAACTGCTGCTGGATTGTCCAAAAATTCCAGAAAGGCATATACTAGGGAGGTTATGCATATTGTTGGAGAAGCCCCGAAGAGGGCCAGGACAGAAGTAGCATTGACTTTTGATGATTCCGACCTAGAGGGTGTGAAGTTTCCCCATGACGACCCGCTGGTCATAACACCGATAATAGGAAATAGCCCGGTTAAGATGGTCCTTGTGGATAATGGTGCTTCTGTGGATATCTTGCTCCACGATACCTTTCTAAGAATGGGGTATAACGACTCCCAGTTGACACCAACCGACATGCCGATATATGGATTTGCTGGAGTAGAATGTCCTGTGGAAGGGATAATCAAATTGCCGACCACCATAGGTACGGAACCAAGGCAAGCAACGCAGATGCTAGATTTCATGGTGGTAAAGGCTAGTTCAACTTATAATGCTATCATGGGGAGAACAGGGATACATGCCTTCAAGGCAGTCCCCTCTTCCTACCATTCAGTCATGAAGTTTCCCACCCGAAACGGGATTGTAGAAGATCAAAAAATGGCTAGAAGCTGTTATGTTGCCTCTTTGAGGGCAGATGGAGTCGGGGGGGGGGGGGCAGGTTCTTCTTATTGAAGATATGGATGTTCGAGAAAATGATGAGAATAGAGGAAGGCCGGCAGAAGAATTGGTTTCGGTTCCTTTAGACCCCGAGAATCCTGAGAGGATGACTTTCATTAGAGCCACATTAGAGGAGCCCCTTAGAGGGAAGTTAGTGAAATTTTTGCAAGAAAATAGTGATGTGTTTGCATGGTCAGCAGCTGATATGCCAGGCATAGACCCAGAGTTAATTACTCACAAGCTAAATATGGATCCAAGCCGGAAGACAGTGAAACAAAAGAAAAGAAATTTTGCCCCGGAAAGACAAGAGGCTATAAAACAGGAAGTAGAAAAGCTCTTAGAAGCTGGTTTCATTGAGGAGATTCAATTTCTGGAGTGGTTAGCAAACCCTGTAATGGTGAAGAAGGCTAATGGAAAGTGGAGGATGTGTATAGACTTCACTGATCTGAATGATGTATGCCCCAAAGACTGTTTTCCGCTGCCTAGAATTGATACTTTGATTGATGCCACTGCTGGACATGAGATGCTGAGTTTTATGGATGGATTTAGCGGATATAACCAGATCAAAATACATAAGGATGACATTCCAAAGGTATCATTTATCACTGACTTTGGTGTTTATCGTTATCTTGTTATGGCGTTTGGTCTCAAGAATGCAGGAGCCACCTATCAAAGGTTGGTGAATAGAATTTTTAAGGATCTTATTGGTAAGACTATGGAAGTCTATGTTGATGACATGTTAGTCAAGAGTCTAGTAAAGACTGATCATATAGCCCATTTAAGGGAAGCTTTTGAGGTCCTGAGGTACCACAAGATGATGTTAAATCCTACGAAGTGTGCTTTCGGAGTAGGATCTGGAAAATTCTTGGGATTGATGGTCTGAAAAAGAGGAATTGAGGCTAACCCCGATAAAATAAGGGCGATCCTGGACATGGAACCACCAAAAACTATCAAGGATGTTCAGAAGCTCACAGGAAAGGTTGCTGCGCTAGGACGATTCATCTCCAAGTCAGGAGACAAGTGCTTGTCATTTTTCAAGTCACTAAAGAACATTAAAGACTTTGTATGGAGTGAGGAAAATCAGAAGGCATTTGAAGAGTTAAAGAAGTATATGGGCCAGGCCCCGTTGTTGGCCAAGCCAGTTCTGAGTGAAGTTTTATTCTTGTACTTGGCTGTTTCAGAGAGCGCGTTGAGCGCGGTGTTGGTTAAGGAGGAACTGAAAGTCCAGAAACCCGTATACTATGTCAGCAAAATTGTGCATGGTGCTGAGTTGAATTATTCAACTATTGAGAAATTCGCTTTAGCCTTGGTAATGGCTTCAAGAAAGCTGCGTCCTTATTTTCAAGCTCACCAGATTGAAGTGCTAACAAATCAGCCACTGAGAAATATCATTCACAGTCCCAAGGCAAGTGGGAGACTGATTAAGTGGGCAATAGAGTTAGGAGAGTTCGATCTCAAGTATAAGCCACGTACGGCTATAAAAGCCCAGGCACTAGCTGACTTCATGGTGGAATGTACCATACCCAACCAAGAAGTCGGGGGGCAGGAAGATACCATACCTCAAGAAAAGGGAGTCGACAATGGGGACAGGGAGAAGGATGATAAGGAGAAAGAATATTGGGTTCTCTATTTTGATGGAGCATCAAAAACAAATTCCAGTGGAGCAGGGTTGGTTTTGCAAAGCCCTGATGGATTCTTAATTGAGTATGCTATGAAGCTAGACTTCCCAACCACAAACAATGAGGCAGAGTATGAAGCCCTGATTGCTGGCCTTGGTCTATCTGGGACACTTAGAGTCAAAAACTTAAAGGTCCGTGGAGACTCGAAGCTGATCATATCCCAGGTAAAGGGAGAATTTGAGGCAAGGGATGATACGATGGCTAAGTATGTTCGCCTAGTAAGGGTTGTGATGACCCAATTTAATGAATGCCATATTGAACACATTCCAAGGGAAGAAAATGCTAAAGCAGATGCGCTATCAAAGTTTGCTTCATCTGAGATTGAAGAAAGTTCAGGAAGTGTGTACTTCCGTGTTTTGAAGACACGAAGCATAGATGTTAAGCTTGTGGCTCCCATAGGCTTGGGGATGTCATGGATTGATCCCATCAAGGCTCACATTCAGACCGGTTGGTTGCCAAGCGATGCAACTGAGGCACGGAAGCTAACTATTCGAGCACTAAGGTACTCCTTGATAGATGGAATTCTGTATAAGAGATCTTTCGTGGTTCCTTACTTGAGGTGTCTCAGGCCCGACGAGGCACGCTTGGCTCTTGAGGAAGTGCATGAAGGTATTTGTGGGCAACACTTGGGGGGCAGGGCCTTGGCTCATAAGATAACCCGTTTAGGCTTCTATTGGCCAGAAATGATGGCTGATGCCAAAGAATATGTGAAGAAGTGTGATCGCTGTCAGAAGCATGCACCAGTTGTTAGACAACCCCCCGAGATGCTGACCTCTATCAACTCACCTATTCCCTTTGCTATGTGGGGGATGGATATTCTAGGGCCTTTTCCTATGGCCACGGCACAAAGGAAGTTTCTGATTGTAGCCATTGATTATTTCACCAAGTGGATCGAAGCCAAACCCTTGGCCAAAATCACAACTAAGCAGGTTACACAATTCCTGTGGGAAAACATTATGTGCCGATATGGAATTCCCCGTATCCTCGTCACTGACAATGGAACACAATTCAACAATGAGGAATTTAAGAAGTATTGTGAAGAAAATGAAATTGAGTTACGATTCACCTCTGTGGCTCACCCGCAAGACAATGGGCAAGCAGAGGTAGCAAATCGGATAATCCTGGATGGACTAAAGAAGAGGATCGAGAAGTCAAGAAATAATTGGGTGGATGAAATACTTCCAATATTATGGGCCTACAGGACTACCTGTAGAGTCATGACAGGAGCAACTCCCTTCATGTTGGCATATGGGGCAGAAGCAGTAGTTTCAGTAGAGATATCACATTCCTCTCCAAGGATTCAGGCTTTCAATGCAGAAGAAAATGAGAAAGGGCAGAGGTTAGCCCTGGATTTAATCGATGAAGTGCGAGATAAAGCACATGCAAAGATAGTAGAATATCAGAAAAAAGCTTCATTCTACTAACAACTTAAGGGTTAAAGAAAGGTTCTTTAAACAAGGTGACCTAGTCTTGAGGAAGATAGAAGCTTCTGGGGTAGGACAGAAAGGGAAACTTGCCCCAAATTGGGAAGGGCCGTACAAAGTCATGAGCGTTCAGGGTAGAGGAACCTACAAGCTGGAGACTACGGATGGTTTTGAAGTCCCGAGAACCTGGCACGCACAAAACCTGAAGGTTTACTACGTGTAAGATGGTCGAAGTACGATTCTCACTTGTCATTGTGACAAGTAGGTTTAAAAGCACCTTGAAGCTTTATTTGCATAGGATTTTTATTTTTTAGCTATTATAGATCAGGGTCGAACCCATATTATGTAAGGTTTTGGAAAACCAGACTTGAAATTGAAGAGTTCGAAATTATTTCAACCTATGGATGTTTGAGTTGTGATAATACTTGTGTGGCCCATTAAGCCAAGTTTGAATATTAAAGTATCGGAAAAATAAAGGAGAGAATGCAAATAAGGAAAGTAGCATATAAAATAGCCCCGGAGGGTAATAAGTTTTAATACAAACAAAAGTCCAGACATAAGTTAAGGATAAAATTACAGAATAGAAACTACTCCTCCATGCGGGAGCCTTCATTCTCTTGCTCCTTATCAGCGCCTTCAGCATCCTTCGCAGGAGAAGCGGGAGGAGAAGCAGTGTTAGGATCCAAGATGCGATCATCTGGCTGAGGGGAGTTGAAGAGGGCGTCTATGCTGTCCTCCGACTCAGCCTGCTCGGGACTTATAAAGTCCTTAGGATCGACTAAGCCCGGGTGCTTCTCAGAAACCGCCTTTACGGCCGCATCCCATCCCTGAGTAAACTGTAGGGAATAAAGACCCTCATCATGAATCTCCATGAGATTCTTAAACTTGTCAGAATCCATGTAGTCATCAATGAGCTTATCCTTATCGCTCCTAAGTTTCACCAGCTCGGAATGAGCCTTAGCCAGCTCCTCTTTCTTCGTGTCCAGCTTCTTCTCCAGGACCTTGGCTATCTCTTCCCATTTCTTCATCTCCTTCTCAAACCCATCTGAGTTACCCTTCCAGGACCTAGCCTGGTGGAGGGCCTCCTGGAAGTAGGTATTACTCTGCAAAGAAATATGTATGAGTTAGCACAAGTTCGTTGAAATACGAGAAGGTTGGGATTCAAAGAAAAAGAGAAAAAAGATAGTTACCGCAGCTTGGGCTTGAGAACCCAGAAGCTCAATAGTCTCGATATCACTCCCCGTAACAATGTCAGTAAAGTCATGGGGAGTTATGGAATGGTATGACCAATCCTTAGCATATTTGGTGGATCCAACCACCGTATCGCTCCTCTTGAAGCCCCAGTTAGGCCTGAAGGAATGTGCCTTAAGTGGAGGATCCACATCGTCCCCCAACTTGACCACCGGGACGTGGGGCTAAAGAAAAGAAGGACCGTCAGGTTTGCTCCTGGGGTCCTTGGGCCTGTTGACATTATTGATGGCCTCGCAAGCTGAAAAAGAAAGATAGAAAGAATATTAAATTGCAAGAGAGATAAAATGTTACAATTAAAGGGAAGGAAAACTGGTTATCCAGTTATAAATTTACCCTTATCACTGGCCTGAGAGAGACCAACTTTCTTCAAGGAAAACTCCTCTAAAAGGGTCCAGGTGTCTGTTTTCCCATCATCCGAAATTAAGGCTTGGTAGGCCACCTCCTCCTCATCAGATAATCTGATGCTACCTGGACTCCCATCTGACACTTTGCAAAAGGGCCTACGGAAGAGTGTGGCCCAATCACCCCCAGCCCAGGTCAGCCTCACAAACTCGTCCCTCCATTTAGGATTATTCTCAACTATGGAATTACTATCGAAGATATGAGGGATTTTGGGCCGTTGACGAATTAAAACCCAACCTGGTTGACTCATGGCGCTATTATAAAATTGGAAAACTTTCCTAAAGACAGCTACGGAAAGAGGAAAATTGTTTCTAAGACAAAGGACCATAAAACAGATAATGTTCCTCCAAGCGTTAGGAGGGAGTTGACAAGGGTTAATTTGTACATCTGCAAGTAAGTGAGGAATAAATTCATGGAATGGGAACCTGAGACCCGCGGTCAGGGCTCCTCGATAGATAAACAAAGTATCCCCCTCCCAATTACAAGTCCTATCCCCAGGGGCGGCTGGAGTAATCCTAAGGTGGGGTGGAAGTCTGTACAGGGTGTTCATAGACTCTATCCTACCATCTAACTCATGAAAGGTGTTACCATGATTATACGAATCTAACTCAGATAGAGAGGGATATTCATCACCCCTCGAGTTAATCATATCAAGTAGGGAAGTATATGGAGATTATATTTGAATGTTTGTACCTCTCTTAGAGACATTCATCTTCTGCAAACGAGCCAAGTCACGATCCGCCATTGATATGCTTCGGTTGAAGGCTTGAAACCCAGAAAAACCTGAGAAAGGTGGAGCTGCGGTGGCTGAGGTCGCCGGAAATCACCTTCTCAAAGGGAGAGAACTCTAGAGAGGTTTATGAGAGAAAATGAGAGATGTGAGGTGAAATGAGGATTCTCACTTCACACTACACGTATATAGCCGAAAAGCTCGGGATACGAGGCGTTTCTAGGCCCATTTAGCCAGGCCCAACCTAAAAGCCCATCAACCAGAAATATCAGGAATAATCTAGAAACTCCTGTGGAATTTGAAAGGTCAAAAATCGACCAGAATTTTAAATTGGTTCGATCAGAGTCCTGATCGACGCAGAAGAGAGTCCTGATCGATATCTCATTCGAACAGGAGGGAAGAAATCCCCTAAGTTCGATCAGAGTCCTGATCGACGCAGAAGAGAGTCCTGATCGATATCTCATTCGAACAGGAGGGAAGAAATCCCCTAAGTTCGATCAGAGTCCTGATCGACGCAAAAAAGGATCCTGATCGATATCTCATTCGAACAGGAGGGAAGAAATCCCCTAAGATCGATCAGAGTCCTGATCGACACAGAAGAGAGTCCTGATCGATATTCTATTCGATCAGAATGGTAGAAAGCCACTTAATTCGATCAGAATCCTGATCGAAATCGATCAGGAATCCTGGTCGATTAAGCCCATGTATCAGTCGACTAGGGTGTCACTTTGAAGGCCAATTCGATCAGAGTCCTGATCGAAATCGATCAGGAATCCTGTCGACCAGAATGTAAGTTCCTGAGCTAATTCGATCAGGATCCTGATCGAAATCGGTCAGGAATCCTGATCGATTTTGTATACATCCTGATCGATTTTTTATACATCCTGATCGATTTTAAGGGAGAAAATTAGGGAAAATCCAGAAATTAAGGATAAATCCCAGAAAATTAGGATAAATCCCAGAAAATCAGGGAAGAATCCAGAAATTTGGGATAAATCCCAGAAAATTAGGGAAAAATCCAGAAATTAAGGATAAATCCCAGAAAATTAGGAAAAACCCAGAAAATTAGGGAAAATCCAGAAATTAAGGATAAATCCCAGAAAATTAGGGAAAACCCCAGAAAATTAGGGAAAATCCAGAAATTAAGGATAAATCCCAGAAAATTAGGATAAATCCCAGAAAATAAGGGAAAATCCAGAAAATTAGGGACAAATCCCAGAAAATTAGGGAAAAATCCAGAAATAAAGGAAAAATCATTGTAAATTAGTAGGTCGCTCCACGCTTTACACAAAAACGAAACTCTGTAAGAGAATGAATAGACTTAACTTTTGCGAAACCTAATCAATGTTTCCCAAAAGTTGGGGGGCAAATGATAGGGATAAATAAATCCTGATTGTATAAATAAATATTGCAAGGTGTGGGCTGCTAGGCCCAATAAGAAGATGTATGACATTCAGACCAAGAAGGTCAACACATTGATCAGGCCTGATGGACCAGATCAGGCCTGATGGACCAGATCAGGCCTGATGGAACAAAGAAGGCCCAAAAACCCTGATTATTTATTAATTTCGTAATTAATAAATAAAGGAGGAAAACAGCTATTAAGATAAGTCCTAGTGGGGATATAAATCCTTGTAGATTGGCCTCAAGGGGACCTAAAAGGATAAGGAATCAGTTTCCTACTATCTAGGACTCCAAAGTCCATTCTAATTATGAGACTTGCCCACCAAGTCTCCTATACCAAGTCCAATTCAAGGACTCTCAACATCTATATAAGGGGTCTCGCCCCACAAATCAAAACTACATTTTTTGGCTTGATTCTCTAATTCACAGAGATACGTAGGCATCTCGTAAAGGCAGAGTTGAGCTACGAAACACGAGAGCAGCCATTAAAGGCCTTGAGCTCCCGAATCTTAGTAATAAATACAGCAAATAATAACCTTAGTTTTTTATCCATACAATTACAAAATCCAACAAATCACAAACAATTAATAATACAGCAACACATAGTTGACAAAACCATCACATATCTTATTTGTTTAATAATTCGATAATTATATTTGTTTAATATCCTATAGTTTCCAAGATTTGATAAGCTAATGCTCTGATACCATTTCTGTGGTGCCCCAAAATCCGGGGTCCGGAATCTCGGAGGCCACGCCATCTAACTATTACAACCACATAACTCACACCACAATATATAAATACTCACGCTTCACGACCCCACACTTATCACACACACACACACTTACAGGTTATTTTCTTGGAAATAAACCATTCATAACTAGAGTGATTTCAACCATCAAGTGATAATTATTACAACCCAAAAGTGATTAAGTATTACCGGGGAGTAATCTTTAAGTAAGGCTGGTCCACCGGCCAAATATACGTTTCTTATTTATTACCTTACATAAGTCATACTTATAAATAAGCCGAACTAAAAACAACTGAAAACTAATCCAGCTTATTCGAACTACCTGTGGTACAACACCAAACAATCTACGGAACAGCTGGCCATTTCCTACCCGTTTCCTGGCTGTGGTTCTCATGGCATGCATCTTGATTCACTGTTGTATTGTGTCAATTTAAGAAAATAAGTGTGAGCTATAATGCCCAGCATAATAATGTACAGTATGAAAATGACTGTATGATAACCTACGTAAAACATCATATATGTTAATTATGTTTTATTCGAAAATAGTTTTCCCTTGGTGATACACACCTTCTTATGAAAACAGTTCTTAAGGGGATTTTATTATCATGCGAATACCTTAATAGGAAACCCAGCACCTAGGCTTGGGTTACGGTATTGCATCACAATTCCAATTGGAAGAAATTAGGACACTCGTTGGAGCCACCGTATATGATGATCAGTCGTAATACGATAATAACAACCTTTTCTACTAGTAGAAGGACGACACCTTCGTATCCCGGTTATCACCCTTGCCGCATTCGGGCTACGTGTCCCATTTTTGGGTATACACATACTTCACAAGTTCCTGAGTACACAGAGTACCTTCTCCTGCGGTACCTTTGGTAGTCCATCTAGCACACATAGTACCAGAGACTACCCCTCCCTTATCCTTTAAAAGAATTCTATCAATCTCGAGAACTCAAACCACATCGAAGTTCCCCAAGCATTTTGCTTGTCGATAGAAATAGCTTATCTTACTAAGATATAAGTGTATATATGTATATACGTACTTCTGAGATTTTCGGAGGAAGTACTAAGGATGTGAGTTGACCGTTGTCAACAGATAATTAAATAAGGGGAAAAAGTTTCTCCTTGAAACTATATTCAAAATATTAAATAAGTCGGGATAATATTCACCGACGATTCTGAAATTATTCGAATCATGTTCCGAAATCAGGAAGTATATTTTAAATCAGGATCTATGATTTTTAAATAAATAATAAACCCTTTAATGAATAATAGATAATTAAATAATAATCGATAAATAAATAAACCTCGAATGAGTTTACTCTCTAAAAGAATATTTAAAATAATATTCCTCAACTAGTTTATGTCTACGTAGTTAATAATCTTTCATGTATAATCGGGTTTGAAATACATAGTCATTGGAGTATACTTCTACTATAATAAAGGAATAGGTATATAGTATTTATTATTCGAAAAATAAGATATAGTTGAGGGAATATGATTGTTGGGAAATCGTTTTAATAAAAATTCGAGGCATTTTTAATGTTTCGTAAGTGGACGTTGAGTCCCTTTAAAACGTACTACTATGGACTTATAATCGTCCTATAATATCACCGGAAAGACTCCCGGGTTTTCGTCTAAAAATCCCGACCCACTACATTATGCGAAAATTCAACAACTACGTATCATGGAAAACTGGGTATTTATACAATGATAATAAAAAAATTAAACACAACAGTAAATGGAGTTGGGTTCGTAAACTTTCCTGGGTATCTCGAGGTGGAGGATGCTCTAGGTTTGGCTCGGAAATCTATAACCATAAACACAATTCGTTAGGTCTCATTCTGATTTTCGGCGACTCACACTCACGCGCTACTTATTATGCACCCTCTCAACTTATATTACCCTTATTATTCCTTTAAGTCATTATTCACATCATGGTCGCTTCATTTTTCTAAGTATCTTAGGCTCATTCTCATTATCGCCGTCGCTCCGCTTATGGATCCTACGGTTTCTAATCGCGCGGTCTCGGCTCCGATATTTTTATAAAATTGAAAAGTCATTATGTTTACTTGAAATTTTTATGGCAGTTAGGAAACTCAAAATACTACTCTCTGTAAAAATTTCATGATTTATGAACACTTTTAAGTCGATCCTTTATATTTTCAAAGTACGTAATTCATAGCAGTTTTTGTCGCGTAAATCACTTTTAGTAAAATGGCCATAATTTTTGATCCGTAAATCGGAATCAAGCGATTCAAGCGCCTCAACGATCCTTATAAAATTTTCTACCATAATCAAGGGTTATTTTTCAAGAAACTACAGTTGAGACTTTCTGCAGAAACTTAAAATTACAATTTGTTGCTTTTAACGGAGTTACGTTTACGTTCGGGGTTTCGTTTACGTCCTAACTCTTAACACAACCACCAACAATCATCATCTCATCATCAACACACAAACTCCTTTCAAGAACATCATTTTCTTGAGGCAACAATAATCAAACTTAAATCTACTTAACTAAACATCAAGATTCCAACCATACCCCTTCTAAAGCTATGTGCACAACTACATGCTAAATGGATCTTAAAAATGAATCTTAAATAAATCTTGAAAGCTTGAAATGGGTTCTTGAGGATGGTGGAGTCTTGGGAGTACTTGGTATGGTTTTTGGAACCTAAAACCACCATTGAAATCATGAAACCAAAGAGGAGTTACTATTCATACTATTCACTAGTGACTTTCTTGATTGTATTTCACCCATCAAACCTTGATAAAAAGAGATGAAAGAATTTTATTACCTTAGTTTGATTGTTAGGAAGCTTTAGAATTAATGGGATGATTTTACCATGGCTAGATTTTGAGATTTGAATTTAAATTCCTCCCTTCTTTCTTGAAAAGCCGAATGGAAACAAGTGGGGAGAGAAGGGGGTATTTATGCTTGCTTCGTTGGGTGCTTCTAGGAAATGGGGTGGTGATATCTTTCCCTTAATTTTTATTCTTTCTAGTATAGCATTCTAGGTTTATTCCTTGTTGCAAATCTTGGGGACAAATCCAAGTAACTTGCTAGTTTACAAGCTAACTACATGTGCTAGCTTCCTTAGCACACTATTTGGCTAGCTTGCTTGATCATCCTATGGTTAGCTCACTATTTGATGAAGTAACCATGGTTACTTTCTTACCATGGTTAGTTAGTGCGTTACGTTTATTTAATCGATTACGCGTTCGCTCGGTTGCTTAAATGTTTTCGTAATACTTACTCGTAAATGGTTCACGACGTAATTCCTTTCGTATTTATTCCTTATATTTTAAATTATCATACTTGAATATAAATCCGAAGGGTTTTAATCTTGTAGTTATATTGTGATTCCCGTAATCCTCGATGAGTCATAAATACGGTCGTTTTTCAAAGTTCGTTTTCTTCGAAAACTAATAGCGTTTACATACACTCATTTGGTACGTATAATCATAATATCAACTCCAAAACTCCTTTTCCCATGCACTACATAGTGTGGGATCAAAAGTTTTTCCTGTCCGTCAGGGTTACTATTCATTAAACGTTTTACAAAGTCTCAAAAATTTGAGTTATTACAGTCTAGCAATTGGTTTTTCATCCACAAAATATGTGCACAACAACTGCCAGCAGCATTATATTCAGCTTCAGCTGTAGAAGTAGAAATTAAATTTTGCTTTTTACTGAACCAGGACACAAGCTATTTTCCTAGAAATTGGCAGGTTCCTGTTGTACTTTTTCTATCAATTCTACAACCTGCATAATTTGCATCTGAATAACCAGTTAGATTAAAACCAGAATCTCTAGGGTACCAAATGCCAAGTTTTGGTGTTCCCTTGAGATATCTGAAAATTCTCTTAATAGCTACTAAGTGAGATTCTCTAGGATCATCCTGAAATCTAGCACACAAACATGTAGCAAAAATATATCTGGCCTACTAGCTGTTAAGTACAGAAGTGAGCCAACCATGCCCCTATAACTTGAAATATCCACAAACTTTTCAGTAGTGTTTAATTCAAGCTTAGTTGCAGTGGCCATGGGAGTTTTTGCAGATGTGCAATCCATTAGATCAAACTTCTTTAAAAGATCATAAATGTATTTAGTTTGACTAATGAATATTCCATCACTAACTTGCTTAACTTGCAAACCAAGAAAGTAAGTTAGTTCTCCTATCATACTCATTTCATACTTACTTTGCATCAATTTGGCAAACTTTTTGCAAAGTTTTTCATCTGTAGAGCCAAAAATAATGTCATCTACATAAATTTGAACAAGTATACTAGAGCCATTAACATTTCTAAAGAAAAGAGTTTTGTCTACAGTACCTCTAGTGAAGTGATTCCCTAAAAGAAACTTTGACAAAGTGTCATACCAGGCTCTAGGTGCTTGCTTCAATCCATAAAGTACTTTCAAAATATAGTAAACATATTCTGGAAAAATTGGATCTTCAAAACCAGGAGGCTGACTGACATAGACTTCCTCCTCCAAATCTCCATTCGGGAAGACACTTTTGACATCCATTTGATAGACTTTGAAATTGGCATGGCCTGCATAGGCTAAGAAGATTCTGATGGCTTCAAGTCTTGCAATAGGAGCAAACGTTTCATCAAAATCTATTTCTTCTTATTGACAATAGGCCTTAGCAACCAATCTAGCTTTGTTCCTGACTACTATGCCATTTTCATCCATCTTATTTCTGAATACCCATTTGGTGTCTATTAGATTCTTTCCTTTAGGCTTGGGCACCAGCTTCCATGCCTTATTCCTCTCAAATTGGTTTAGCTCCTCCTGCATAGCTAAAATCCAATCAGGATTCAACAAAGCTTCTTCTACCTTCTTTGGTTCTTCCTTAGAAAGAAAGTTGTTGTATAGACATTCTTCTTGAGTTGCTCTCCTTGTTTGAACTCTAGAAGATATATCACCAATGATGAGCTCAAAGGGATGATCCTTTGTCCATTTCCTTTGTTGAGGTAGATTAGCTCTAGACGAAGAGGCCTCATTGTTATCTTGATGTGCGATTGAGTTTAGATTATTAGAAACTCCCCCTGAGTTAATGGATCTTTGATTTGAGAAAGGGGAACTTTCTATAAGTAATCTATTCTGACCTCCAGCTTCTTTTGATAACCCGACGGATGGTGAATTTTGAGTACCGATGGATGAAGCTGGTTGTCTCCCGACGGATAAAGCAGATTGTCTCCCGACGGATGAAGCATTATGCAACTCGACAGATGTTGAATTTTGTGCTTCATTGGTAGTGGATTTTTCTGTATTATCCTTTGATACTATTTTTTGATCACTTTCATCATCACTGTCATCACTAATTATCTCCACATTGTCAAATTTGAGGCTCTCATGGTAATCTCCATCTTCCAGTCCTTCAATCTTTTTATCATCAAACATAACATGTATTGATTCCACAACAATGTTGGTTCTTAGATTGTAGACTCTATATGCTTTACCAACAGCATATCCAACAAAAATTCCTTCATCTGCTTTAGCATCAAACTTCCCACTCTGATCAGTTTGATTTCTCAAGATATAACCTTTGCAGCCAAAGACATGAAGAAAATTTAAAGTTGGCTTATTATTCTTGAACAATTGATAGGGAGTCATGTATTTTTCTTGATTAACTAGAGAAATATTTTGAGTGTAGCATGTAGTATTTACAGCTTCAGCCCAGAAATATGTTGGTAACTTAGACTCTTCAAGCATTGTCCTTGCAGCTTCAATAAGTGATCTGTTCTTCCTTTCTACTACTCCATTTTGTTGTGGAGTTCTCGCTGCTGAAAACTCATGCAAAATCGCATTTTCTTCACAAAATGCTCTCATGACAGAATTCTTGAACTCAGTTCCATTGTCACTCCTGATTCTTCTAACTTTGAAATCAGGATGATTATTGACTTGCCTTATGTGATTAATGATGATTTCACTAGCCTCATCTTTAGAATTTGGGAAATATGTCCAAGAAAACTTTTAGAAATCATCTACAATTACTAGGAAAAATCTTTTCCTTGAGATGGACAACACATTGACTGGTCCAAAAAATCCATGTGTAGCAGTTGCAAAGGTTCTTCAATTATTAAATCAAGATTCTTTCTGAATGATGCTTTGATATGCTTTCCTTTTTGGCAGGCATCACACAATCCATCTTTAGAAAACTCCACTTGAGGAATACCTCTAACTAGTTCTTTCTTTACAAGTTCATTCATGGTCTTGAAGTTTAAATGTGATAGCTTCTTATGCCATAACCAACTTTCATCCTGACTTGCTTTGCTGAGAAGACAAGTAACAGATTCTGCATTTGCTGAGTTGAAGTTAGCTAGGTACACATTTCCTTTTCTCACTCCAGTGAGAACCACTTTGTTGCTCCTTTTGTTTTTCACAACACAGGCTTCAGAGTTGAAATTTACTGAATTTCCTTTATCACATAGCTGGATGATACTCAACAAATTGTGCTTGAGGCCATCCACTAAGGCAACCTCCTCAATGATGACATTGTCTTTTGAAATCAAGCCATATCCCATAGTATAACCCTTGCTGTCATCTCCAAAATTAATACTTGGGCCAGCTTTCTCCTTGAACTCTGTGAGCAGGGTAGAATCACCAGTCATGTGTCTTGAACAACCACTATCCAAGTACCATAGATTCTTTCTGTTTCCCTGCACACATCAAAATCAAATCAAGTTGATTTTGGTACCCAAGTTTCCTTGGGTCCTGCCTTGTTAGCTTTCTTTTTCAGTTTCTTAGGTTTGATCTCATTTGACTTGGGGATCAGATTCATCCTTAGTCATTTGAGTTGGACCTTTGAAACCATTCATTATAGCAGAATTATCATGCATATTTTGATTAATAGGAAATGGCATGCTACTAGTAAACATGTTATTCCAGTAAGGCATGCTAAATGGCATTTGTGGCATGTTAGGTCACACACTGTAGAAGGGGGTTGAATACAGTGTTTATCACAATCAAATCGAATTAAAAGAACACAAGTAACAGAAAACAAACTTTATTAAACTCTGTTATAATATGAAACTGTCCTCTCTCAGTGATGAACAAATATCACGAGAGCTGCTAGGGTTACAATGAATATTATTCTCGATAATGATAACACATATAGTGTAAACCCTATGTCTGTGTTTATATACTTCACAATTACAAGATAATCGCTAATTGATATGGAATATAATTCTGCTTCCTAAAATATATCAACTAGTTATCTTTTCTTCCAAGTATTCTATTCTTCATAGAATTCCTTCTTCATGCATATCTCTTCTTGCGTTTGTCTTGATCTTCTTTACTTTCAATCAGCCGCCTTCCTTATCTGAAAGTCTCCTTAAGTCCTGATATTATCTTCTGATAAATATCTCCTGATAACTTAAGTTCTGACAACTTAAGTTCTAACTTCAGTATAAGTGCTGATTTCCAGTTAAGTATTGATTTGTCCTGTTTAAGTAAGATCTGAAAACTAAACACAAATCATATTAGACATGACATTATCAAATATATCTAACAATCTCCCCCAACTTGTAAATTAGCATAATATACAAGTTTAACAGATATTTGATGATGTCAAAAACATTAATTACAAATGCATGAGAATTTGACTAGATAACTACAACTTACAGTCCTTAAAGCTTTACCAACTTTCACTTCTGATAACAGCTTCAGTCTGTATACACATCAGAATTTGAGCAGTTGTAGATCTTGACTTGGCTTCAATTACTGATCTCTTTGATGTTAGGAGTTGTTCTGAGATAGTTCTTTAACAAACATCTCTCACATATTTATGTTCATCAATCATCCTCCTTTTAGCATTCTTCAATTCAAATGTATCTACACCAATTTGAAAGATAGCAGCCCTGAGATCATTTATTCTAGCTTTCCTTATGTCCTGATCTAGTCTGATCAAATATGCCTTGTCAGACTCAAGATTGAATTCTACAGCCTTATAACCCAGAAAGGTAGTTATAATCTTAGCAGAGTTAGGCTTCATCTCAATAATATCACCTTTGTGATCTCTGTACTTGGGACAGTATGTGTTGTCAGACTTTACAGAATAAAGCTTTTTTTATCTCTGAATTTGAGTCTTCAAATAATTTGCAGCACTTTCTGTTAATCTGTTCTTCACTTGAAGTAAGAATAGAACATGTTCTAGTTCCTCAAAATACTTCAGTGGTATATCATTCTCCCTTATGTGGTAAACCCTTCCATCTGTCATGAAAGATAACAAGATGTGTTCTTTCAAGAAGGTATGGTAAACCATCTATACAGATTCAAGCTGATTCAATCTTTCAGGAGTTGCTCCAACACCTGGTTCACTTAAGGAAGTTGGATCATTGGTTGTGTTCTGCACTCTTCTTTCATCAGCACTACCCAATCCAGATTTATCTCTTGCATCCTTTCCTGTAACCACTCTTGCTTCAAAACCACTTGTTGCAGTCTTCAAAGATTGAGTTTGTTTGGCTTTAGTGAATCCTGGTAGAAGTAACCTTGAGGATTTAATGTGAGCAATGTCAGAGGTTTCCTTTAACTTATCTTCTGATATCAAGCCAACTTGAGCTATGTTAGAGGTTGCTTGCTTCATTGTCATATCAGAACTTACTATATCTTGACTCAGAACAACTTGAGCCATGTCAGAGGTTGTTTGAGAAATCTTCTTTGAAATCAGAGTAAGATTAGCATCTTCAACAGATATTTCTTCATCTATAGGAGGCACATAAACCTTTACAGGTTCACCAACTTTCTCTTTGCCCTTGGACCTTGGATCTATCTCCATTTGTGATTTGGCCTTAGTTGCCTCAGGATTTGTCCTTTCTTTTATCACAATGCCTTTAGCCTTAGGAAGTTTCTTTTCAACTACAGAAGCTTCAGATTTGGAGTTGACTTTTTCTGACTTAATTCTAGCTTCTTCTTCCTTTAGACTCTCAAAGTCCATTCCTGGATTTTCTTTCAGAAATAACTATCTTGAAATCTCCTCATCAAGTTCCAGATGTTCATCAGAACTTATCCTTTTACCAGTATCAGAAGTTATTCTTCTCCCAGTATCAGAACTTGTTCTTTGACTTGTAGTTCCAGTTCTACTTAAATAAAGACCTTTACCTTGACCATGACCTCCACCCATTTCAGAGTTTCCCGGATCATCTTTTCCATCATCCTTTCCCTTCCGTGTCCTAATAGGTTTGCATTTGGACTTAATTACTTTCTCCCCCTTTTTGGCATCAACAGGTAATAGAAGAGAGACAAGCAATTCCACTAAGGATTGGATCTCATTGAGTTAATTTTGATGAGAAGCTTGATTCTTCAAAATTTCATCAATCTGAGACTGTTGCTTCTCTTGGGTTTTCTCAATGTAGGCAATTCTGTCAAAGGTAGGTTGGAAAAACCTTTTCTTTTCAAGTTTCAGATTCATATCTTACTGGATCAAGTTTTCTTAAATTTTATTCACCTTGTCATGAGTTATTGAGTGTTGACCTTGAAGGTGCCTTGTACTCAATGCAGTAACTCGCAACTGTGCCTTGAAATCATCATTTATCAGCATTTCATCAGCTTTTACAAGATGCTCAGCAAAAATCTTTTCAGAAGGAACAAAACTAACTGTGTTCCACTCCTTAGTCCACTTCTATCCTCTAGGAGTTTCACTCCAAGGTACTGGTGCTTCCCCTGTAACAAACTTCTTGACTATCTTAGCTTTATGAACAGTTTGTTGAGGTGCATGTCCTGATGGACCAGCTGTATAAGCATCTACATTTGGAGCAGCAGCTTCACCAGTAACTTCATCATTAGCAGCATCAGAACTTATAGAATCAGCATCATCAGCATCCTCTAATAAAAGAATAGTATGAGATGCTATGGAGGCTTCAACATCATCCTCTAAGTGCTGATCTCCAATTAAGTTCTGATCAACATCCATATTCTGATGCTCACCTAAAATCTGATCTTCAGTATCTAGATGCAGAGAAGGTGTTGTAGGCAATTCTGGATTAAAATTAGCATCAAGAAGTGGTGTTGGTGATGGAGTAATTGGAGATGGTGGAGCTTCCAAGTATAAAACTTCAGGCACAATCAGGTTGTGAATATCAATCTCAGAACTTGTGCCTGGGTCTTCAGTATGTACTGGTTCATTTACAGGAGACACAGGAGGAGTAGGCAGTCTGTCTTGAGTAGGTTCTGGTTGTGCTAAAGGAAGAAAATCAACAACAATTGGTTCTGTTGGGATCAGAGATTCCTGACCCCCTTCTGTTATTCCCAGTGGACTAATAATGAGATTTACAGAAGGGGGGTTGAATGTAAATCTCAAAACTTTTTCAAGTTTTGAGCAGTTCTAAGACTAAGTGTTTTGATGAACAAATGTGTGTGAATTACTTTAAGCTAATACAGACAGATATATATTCAAGCACAAATGTAAAGAACACAAAGAACTTAAAAACTTTTATGGTGGATATGTTGTTCCACCAGAGATGTGTTATTTCAAAAAATCTGTGAATCAAGAATTGATCACCGCTGCGTCCTAGTACAAACTAGATGATTTTCTCTCTGGATTTTTCTAAACAACTTTTGGAAAATTCACACTCTAATTACTAGCTGCTACTTGGTTTATATATCACCAAGTTTACAAGTGAAGACAAAACTGTAAAATACAATTAAAAGATTCTTCACATGTTTCTTCTTCATTTCTCTATCCAATGCAATTTAGGTTTAGCTGTGAATCTTTGAATACTTCCTTGTTTGCACCAGAATAGAAATGTTGTTTTTTCTTGATTCCTCCAAGAGGCTACCACATTCCAGTTTGTCTCTGTCAACCCATGTGCCTCTGTCAGCTTATGAATTGTCACTATCAACTGCTATTGAACTTATCATCCATTGAAGCTTTCATCTGTTATTGGCTTTATCCGTTGATGCATTAGCAGTTGAAGCGTTATCCGTTGAAACACTCATCCGTTGATGGATGTTATCCGTTGAAGCTTTAGAGACATCCGTTGAAGCTTTGTTTCTCATCCGTTGAAGGCCTTTAATATCAGTTGATACTACTTCACTTATACAAAATTACAAGGCATGAAATATTTACAATTAGCCCTCCTATTTGCATATCCACTAGTAGTCAACATGACTTATAATTTCCCACAACATCTAAGAATTACAACTTTAAGTACAGTGAATGAAATGTGCTACAATACTAAACTTATTTCTAAGTAAAGCTACTCCTTCAACGGATAGCCAAAATGGTCTTATCCGTTGAGGCTACAAACACCAGATTTTTACTTAAGTGTTTTGTTGAACTTATCATCAAACTAATACACATATTCCTAACAATCTCCCCCTATTTATGTCTACTAGAACTGTAGGCATAAATTTGGGTTTAACTTGATGATAACAAAACACTTAATAAACATATGAACTGAAATAAAGTAGAAATTCAAAAGTGCTGCAAAAGTGTATATACTGAGATAGAATTGAAGAATTACATTATTTCCAAGGGTGCTCCTTTAGCCTGAGCAGATTAATTCCTTTTCCTTTGATCCCTTGTTTTCTTCCTTAGCCTCCTGTCATTCTCCTCTATTTGGAGTTGGAGTTGTCTGTAGAATTCAGCATCATCTTCTTCATTGATGTCCAACTTAGATTGCATATCCTTGAGAGTTTCATTACTGGCAATCTTGAGCTGATCTTCAAATCTGAAAAATCTTCTGAATCCTTTATTATCTCTGAACTCCATCAACCAATGAGGTGATTTATGAACTGTAACTCCATGCTCTGGGATGAGTAATGTTCTAGGAAAGGCATTGGGCTCCCACCAAGTTTTCCTTATGCTGGAAATCTTGTTGAGAATCTCAGTTTTGGCAGTCCTGGTAAAGCCAGAATCCCTTTTTATAGCTGAGTAGACTCTAACCAAGGTAGAATAGCCTTCATTCAGAATTCTGTAAAGGGGCCAAGTCTTTTCCCCACTTCCTTTGTATTTGAACACTAGTCTTTCTGGTAGCTGTCTGTAGGCATCTATTCCCCTTACTTCCTCCAGCTCATCCAGATAGAGTTCAATGTCTGTAAACTCCTTTATATCACAAATGTGAACATAATCATCCTTTGAGGCTTGTGGCTTAGGCTTCTGAGTGAATTTGATTGAGGTTAGAGGAGGTGTTGATTTGATTTTTATTTTCTGTTTCTTTGATGGTGGAGAATTGGTTAAGAAGGTCGGAAATTTGATGGTGTCCCAATCAATTGGTTCCTCCTTAGGAGTGATTGTTTCACCATGGATGTTTATGAAGGGGTCAAGCACAATAGGTTCAGGAATAGAAGGTAGTGGTTTGGATTTTGATTGGGTTTCTTCAGTTTCATCTACAATCTTCCTTTTTGCATTGGCCTTCTTTCTGTTCCCTTTCTGCCATTTCTTTCTTTCCTCACTTCTTTCTTCCACATCATCACTAAACATGTCCCCCATACCTACATCTTCACCCTTGACTTCAATTTCTTTCTTTTTTTCAGCTTGACTTGACTTTAGCTGTTTTTCAAGCTTTGCTTGTGCTCTTTTGTCAGCCTTTAGCTTTTCAGCTTCTTCCTTAAACCTTCTGGCTTCTTCCCTCTTGGCTATTGAGAATTTGGGATGTCCTTGTATCACACAGATACTCTTTCCCTCTCTAAAGATAATAGCCATGTTCATTCTTTCAACCACATCCTTGGTCTCCTTGTGCTTTATGATATTACCACCCAAAACCTTGTCTTCATCAGGCTTTGGAAGAGGAAAATCCACTCCTTTCAACTGAGCAAGGCTTAGAGGGTTCTTTGTAGAGTCCTTGTTGGATCTGTTGTTGGGCTTGAGAACCATAGGTTTAAGATACTTGGAAGAAGTCTCTCCAACCTTATTCCTCATTACTGGCTTGAGCTCCATATTGATTTGCTCCACCTTTGTGCTATGCTTCACAGATTGTGATTTTGAAGTTGTAGAACCAAATATTTGTTGCATCCTTTCATCAATTCTCCTCCTTTGCTCTTTGACTTTCATCTCAGCTGCTGCTATCTGGATTAGATCAATTCCATCAAGCTTTCCTTTGATTTGAAGTGTTGGATAAGTGGTGATGGCAGGAACTAGCACTTTAGATATTTGAACTTTTGTTGATGGCTCTCCTTCTCCTTCCCCTTTATTCTCCCCCTTTTTGTTATCGTCAAGGATAGGGGTCAAGCCTTGTGCTTTTTCCAGCTGCAATAGTAGACTTGTCTGAGATTGTTGATTTTGAAGAATGGTGACCATAGAGTTTTTAATGACTTGAACTCTGTCTTCCAACTTGGCCAGCCTCTTGTTAGC